>NC_022020.1:5282722-5283294 GCF_000317375.1 Microtus ochrogaster
TTAAGACCTGGATTCATTCTGAGCTTGAAAGATCCAGCTTTCCTTTCCCTCATCGCTCTCTGCTGGTTCTGTGTCTGTCTCATATTTAGAGCCTCTCCAATTCTGTTCCCAAGAGCCTGAACCCTTTGTCTCCTATTGCAGTAGCAAGTTGGAAAGAGACTATTGATCTGGCTATTGACACTAGAAGAAGCAATTTTAGCATCCACAGATCCCCTTATGGATGTTTAAGGGATCTATATTTTTATCACATTCCACCAAACTTTATCAGAACCTGGTGTTCCTCTCCCCAGTTTTCCTCTAGTGCTGTTGGGTAAATTGCCTTGTCAAATGAATGTAGACACTGCAAACACTCTTGCTTGCATTTCTGTCTCTCCTTTGCCAGGACTGATAGACTTAATCGAGTAGGCTCAAACAACACAGATGTGTTGACTCTCATTTTACAGGGCTGGAGGTTCAAGTCTAACATAAAGATATTGCCTATGCAACCCACTGACTGGGAGAAGATCTTCACCAACCCCGCAACTGACAAAGGTCTGATCTCCAAAATATATAAAGAACTCAAGAAACTAGAC
>NC_022020.1:5284824-5287643 GCF_000317375.1 Microtus ochrogaster
CTATGGTGTTTTCTTCTGAGAGCTGTAAGGACCTCTCAGCCTTGGTTTCTGGCATTGGTGCTTTTTTGGCTGTCTTGAGTTTCCTTGGCTCAGGATGTATCACTTTGATCTCTGCCTTCATCTCCATCATGTTCACATTTCTCCTTTTGATTAGGACAGCATCATACTGAATCAGAGTCTATGCTGGTTTGAATGAGAATGCCCAACTGCAGGCTCAGAGGTTGAAGTCTTGGTCCCCAGTTTGTGGTGCTGTTTGGGGACCATTAGGAGGTTTGGTCTTGTTGGAGGAAGTGTATCACTGGATAAGGGCTTTGGGAGCTTAAAACACTTAGGGCAATTATAGCTCACACTCTTGACTTTGTAAGGTTCAAGATGTGAATCCTCAGCTACCTGCTCCTACTCTAATTTCACTCTGCTACTTTGGACTTTAATCCGCTAGATTCTAGAGCGTTCTCATCATGGGGGTCACGAGCCCTGAGACTCAAATGACTTTTCCACAAGGGTCCCATATTAGATATAAGTCAGAAATTTATATTATGATTCACAGATGTAGCAAAATTAAAGTTATGAAGTAGTAACAGAAATAATTTTTTTGGTTGGAGTCACCACAACATTAGGAACAATATTAAAAGGTTTTAGCATTAGAAAGGCTGAGAACCAGTGCCCTAGAATCATAAGTCCAAATAAACTTCTATAAGTTGCCTTGTTCACATGTTTTAATTATAGCAATAGACAAGTAGGTAAGGCAGGGTCCACTCCACACCACGATGAATTCATTTCAACTTCCTGTCTGAGACAATTTCTATTTCCAATTCAGGCCATGTTCTGTAGCAGTGGGATAAGTCTTGAGTATATGAGTAGTTAGAATGCACATTTAACCCATAACACCCATATTTAATTTCTTCCAATTAGGATCACCCATAACCCCACACTGACCATCACAACATTAGCCCTACTACCTAGTTATTGACAGTACCTTCTACTTTCAGTAATGCTAGAATCTGAATAAAAAATTGTGTTCTTCCTATATATATATATATTGTCCTTTCCACTTGCATGAAATTATCAAAATTAAAAACCATGCTGCCATTACCAGTATTCTGGAGAACAAATTTTGGGAAATGACATTTTTGAATTGTTCTGTTTTCATTTTACATATGTATGTGGATGTGTACATAATTTTATGAAATTATAAAATATACAATTTTATATAAAATATGAATATTCATATAGTTTTAAAAGTTACATTGATTTTTAAAAACCACCCAAATTTATTGTGATAGAATAATATGGTATCAAAACACAATTCTTAGTTTTTAAAAGCAACATTTTTGAAAAAAAATGAAAGCAAAATGAAACAAAGCAAAGTTTTGTGTTGCTAATAATAAACAAACTTCCAGAAATTCAAGAAAATTGGAAACTTGGAACTCCCAAGATTCACAGAGGATGCAAATTCAGTCAGACCAACTGCTTTGAACCCACATTTGTTGTGGGACTGGGGACAGCTCAGTTCTTTCCATGGCAACCGTTGGTGCTGTCATAAACACCGCAGGATGGTCTCTAAGTAACCCAGCAGTTCTGGCCTTGGAGGGAGATAAGATCTTATGAAAAATGCAAAAGTTGGAGAGGATGTGATAGAGTATGGACATGCTGGCAAGGAGACTTGCATCATATAGAAACAGTACCTCCTCACCAGACCAAACATAACACAAGTTTCTCTGGCAAGAACAACTATTTCTTACACTAATGATCTCACAGGACAGGTAACATAATCAGATGACAATGGAGGTCGTCTGACTCAAATCATCGCACTCCGAAGGATGTTTCTTTGAAGGAAGGATGCTACTATTTCCTCTTTAAAAGACAGTCATTGTTGCTTTCTAACTATGAAATACATTCCCACTTTTTACATTTAGAAATACATAAAACATAGAAAATAAAAAAAAGCAATTAGAAATTTTATGTCACCTGAGAATTTTTAGAATGGAATCATGCTCAATGTTTATAATTCCCCTTTTCACATGGCATTGGTCATTATTAATGAGTTACCCTATTACATGCCTTATAAGCACGATTTTTAATGATTGTTTAGAAGTCTAGCATGTGCATGACCCAGTTTTTTCACCATTTCCATATTGTGGAGGGGTGTTTCAATGAGTGTAATATGTCTACATTATTAATACTAATCATTTTATAAATAAGTGTTTATTCAAACTTCAAACTATTTATTTAAATTTATTTTAACAATGTTACAAATGAAATTGCTAGGAAAGGTTACTTCAAGTTCTCTGATTTTAAAAAGTCTTTTCAGACATTTCTCTACCTTTGCTTGGTTTATAGTCCCATATGCATTTTATTTAAACTTTTCTCAAACTAGAAAATGTCCTATAGAGTTTTTATTTGGATTATATTAAATCCATAAATTCAAATGCAAACAACTGACATTTTTACAATTTTTCAGAAACTTAATATGTGTACCCACTTATTCAATTATGACTTCGTATTTCTGAGTAAACCTTGTAGATTTCTTCATAATGTCCCTGAACACTCTTTGTATTTTCCAATTTTTGTTACTGTTGTGAATACTGTCTTCTTATTTTATTGCTTAATCAGAGATTGTTATGATATATGACATGGAGACTAATTGTAAAATAGTTACATTCTAATCAACCTATTCATTATGCTGTTTCATCATTTATATATTTATAATTGGCTACTGTGTGTGTGTATTACAGTCTCACTATTAGAAAATGTTGTTTTTGTTGTATGATAGGGCCTCTCTTGGGTATATTCCCAAGAGTGGTATTGCTGGGTCCAGG
>NC_022020.1:5288818-5301459 GCF_000317375.1 Microtus ochrogaster
AAAAAAGAAAATGTTGTTTTTGCTTTTGATTCCCAATAATAACTTTGAAAAACATCTTGTACCTTCTATTAGCCACAGTTTTCAGAAAATGTAATAAACATCATCTTTGTTTTTTCCAAAATAGGAACAAGAACAATTTCTTTCCTATTTCATTACTAAATACCACGCTGGATGTTAGGTGTGGCTTTGGCTTAGGACAATACACACTTTGGGGGGTCACATAGCAAAAACAGGTGGCAGGCGTTCTGCGATACAGTGAAAGCTGGTGGCGACAACAAAGACTCCTTCCAGAGGGAGTCACACAGAAGGTGCCTGAATGAAGCAGATCACACTATATACTAATGTGCACCCCAGATCACACCATATACTAATGTGCATCCCCAGATCACACCGTATACTAATGTGCACCCCCAGATCACACTATATACAAATGTGCACCCCCAGATCACACCATAAACTAATGTGCAACCTCGCATTAATAATATCTTGGCCTCCATATTGAAAACCCAAAGCCTAGCCCCATTTCTTTTTTCACGTAAAACATTTTGTTTTCGTATGCTGCATGTCAAGCTGTCCCCTGGGTAGAGTGGCCTCAGCCATCTACGGTCAGGGCTTTTGACGCTCGCTTGTCCCAATGTTGCAGGGTCTTAATTACCGTAGCTGTATGACATGTCTTGACGTCTAGTCACATGGGATTTTTCTATTGATTCATGCTTGTTCTGAATATTCTTGGACTCCACTTCATTTGCATGTTACCCCACTCCTTGATGAAAAGTGAATGCTACTGAATCTATAGATCAATTTAGAGGGATTGTTACTTGCTTTATATTGGGAAATTACTATTTTAACAAATAAAAAAAATTGCAGTCCACAAATACCGTATAATCCTTAATTTATTTCAATTCCTATGAAATCTTCTCAGTAATGCGTTATAGTTTTTAATATCTTGTCTCGGATCTCTCATTAGGTCCCTTTTATTTCCACCCCTTCACTGAAATTATACTTATCGCCTCTCTTTTAAATTCTAGAAGATTCATTCTCGACTAGGAACTTCATGGCCATCTCAGGCTTTACATAACCTAAACTCCTAGCTCCCCATACAGAAGCATTGCAAACAACAACAACAATACCCTCTGACCCCCGTTGGTCTTCCTTTTACAAAAGCGCCCTAATCAGAAACTGGCCTCTGCAAGTCTTCCTTGCTTTCTTTCCCTCCACTGTCTGACACTTAGTCCACCAGCAAGTTCTGTTGATTTCTTCTGAAGTTTCTCAAATTTGTCTGCTTTTCTCCTGCTCAGTTTTCATCGCCTTAGTCTGAATCCATGTGCCTTCTGGCCAGTGTTTCTATAGTCATCTCTGAACACTGTGCTAGCCCTATGCTATGCTCTTAGGCAGCTACTTCATTCCCCCTCCTCCTCTCAACATTCCTAGAATTCTTCAGTAACTTCCCTTATACTTCAAATAAAATTAATAATTTGTAGCTTGGTCTTCAGGGACCTGCATTATCTAGCCCTCACCCGCCTCCCTGATTCCACATTGCATGATAATTACATAGATTTTATTTAAGTGCCTTAATTATACTAAACACTTTTCAGAACAGGCTCATTGCCTATATTTTGCCTTAGTCTAGACTCTACCCTAATGTCATTTATGCCTGGCTCTCATGCTTTGGAAAGGAGTCTAAGTCCAGGTTTAAGGTCACGGCTTGAAAGGGCATCTTCAGTCCCCTAAGACAATATAGATTTCTCTGCTCCAGCGTTTGCAGTCATAGCTCCTCAATATGTTTGTCTTTCTTCACAGCAATCATGATGATTTAAAATTGTTTGTATACTCATTTCCTTATTGTCTCTCTCCCGCAACCAAACTCAATTCCATTCTGGCAGGTACCATGTCCTGTCTGTAACCACTACAGCATTCTGGGGGGCCAGATATGTACTTCATCAGTATTTGCTGAATTACCAAATGATGGGCTCCAGAGACAGAAGCTGTAGACACAAAACAATGTAAGATGCGCAATGAACAAAGCAAACTGATTGTCTTCCATCTAAAATCAAATTCCAAATTGAAAATAAGCATCTTGTTAGCTCTGAAAACAATAAATGCTTATTTTTCCTCCAGACTCCATGGAGCTCTCAAAAGCAAACCTCTGCCTAGGTAGAAATCATAATTTCTAACCACAGTGCAATAAAACTGGAAACACCACTAAAACATAGTCTTCTCTGTCACCTAGAACATTTTTAGAGATTTATTTTATTGTCTTTAGTATTGTGTGTGGTGTGGGCATATGAGTGCACATTCAGGGAGGTCAGAAGTGTGATGGCTCTGCAGCTGGAGGAGTTACAGGTAGTGGTGGGCCACCCAGAATGGGTGCTGAGAACCACACTCAGGCCTCTGGAAGAATAGCAAGTGCCCTTGCCACTAAGACATCTCTCCAGCCCCAGGAGGGTTTTGCTTCTCCAAACAATTTTAGGATAAAAAAAAAACCTGAATTTGTCACAAAAAATAGACATAAATAATGAAAACAGCAGATTCTTGAATCAAGATGCTACATTGAAGCTAGTACTTGCAGGAACATCTTAAATATTTTTATCAATAGACAAGATGGAATAAAAATTAAGAATCAGTTAGTTAACGTAGAAAACAATACCCTCACTATAACCTGCTGTAGGACACATGTGCACTGTGAGAAGATGTAGTGCTGTGATAGGAGTAATAAAAAGCAGAATGGCCAACAGCTGGGCAGGGACAGGTGGGACTTCGGGACAGAAAGGACACTGGGAAGAAGGAAGGCAGAGTCATCAACCAGACACAGAGGAAGCAGGATGTACAAGAGGAGAGACAAGAGCCTCCAGCCATGTAACAGACTCACATAAATGGGTTAATTTAAGTTATAAGAACTAATTAGAAATAAGCCTAAGCTATGGGCTGAGCTTTCATAATTAATAATAAGTCTTTTTGTCATTATGTGGGAGCAGGCAGGAGGAATAGAAAAAGACTTGTTACAAAAACCTCAAACGGAGAGAATTACAGTAAGTGAAGACAGGGAGGAACTGGGAGATGGGCTGGGAAGGACAACGCTCAGACATGAGCGTCACCACGTTGACCCACGAAGATGCTCAGTACACAGTTCATGCTCCCATACGGTGACTGCCAGGCTTGTTGAGATGCCCAGCAACTGAGTAAACCAAGTGACATTGGTTAAGGAATAACTTTAAAGGCAGCCTTGGAGAAGGCTTCCTGCGGGAATGTTCGGAAGGCAGAGCCGAGAGGAAAGCTCACTGACAAGCCCTGCTGTAGCCACAGCTGAATGAGCAATCGGAGCAATGAGAAGATGTTCAAGGTCCCATTATGTGGTAGAGGACTAGTTCTGGAGGCCAGTGCTGTTGACCTCCACTGAAGGGGGAAACAAAGTGAACCGCCAACGGCCACTGCTCTTCCTTTCCGTGTGAAAGCACACACAGCAAGACTGGAAGAGGGTGGTGAAAGCACTGTGTAGAGCATTGGCAGCCTGCATATGAGAATTTTTACCTTACTATAAATAAAACAAACTTAAACACACTCATGTATTAATGTATCCAGAAGGGGGCTTCAAGGGGTGGCTTTTAACTAGATGGAAGGATCTGTTGGTGTCTATCTGGACACATAGTTAGTGAGAAAACTAGAGCGGTATTATATGGCAGTAGCTCCAGAAAACATGAAGTTATGTGCACTCAGAGTGGAAGAAGTCACAGTCTTATTTCTCGTATGGGGATTATAAGCAAAAGCAGGCTGGCATGGCACAGCATATCTGCAATCTAAGCAATTGGGAGACTGAGGCAGGAGAATTATCACTCAGAGACCAAGCTAGCTTAAAGAATGAGAATATGTCTCAAAAAACAAAACAGAATGTCAGAAAGAAATGAACTATGCAAAGCAGTAGGGCCTAAAACAGTAGGAGTCCCTGCTATTTTTTCCCATTTGGTGGGAAGAGTCAATAGTTTATAACTTACATGTGCTTGAATTTCTAAAAGAAATGTTCACACACCAATGATCTTAATCTAACACAGCGTCTCTACAGAAAGAGGACAATATCTGATCAAGCACTCACAATGACCAAGTCCCTTTGCCATTCTGGAAACTCTGTCAGTGCTTTGATGTAAACGTTATCTCTTTGGGCAATACACCAAAGGGTGACGTAAACACAAAAGCCTGCCTGATAAGTTGCATCCTAGCCCCTTTTTTTGGAAAATTTTGCTCTGTCCAACTAGACTAATTTGGAGAAAATGCAGAAAGAGGGGATTTATTGACCAGAATAGTGAGCACAGTAGAACCAGAGAAACCACATGCTGAAGGAAGTTAAGAGTTCAAAACACTTGGTTCTATTAATTTATCTTAATTTAAAGTAATTCTCTACTACAAAAACATAGCCCTGAGGGACTATAATAGAAAAGTTCTAGGCAAAGTGAATCGTATGAGAAAATCTCCTAATGGAGTTTCAACTTCATCTGCATGATAGGATGTATTTTTACCTTTTCTGACTTTGCTAGTAAAGTTAGGAAAGCCATAAGGAACAGTATCCAGGAATGGTGGCTTAGACCTGAAATTCTAGAATGGTAATTCTAGAATACTATGGAGGATCTATAATTCTAGAACTGTAATTTTAGAATGGTGTGGAGGAATGTTGCCTTAGATCTGTAATTCTAGAACAGTATGGAGAAATGGTGGCTTCGACCTGTAATTTCTGTATTATTTGGGAAGCTAATACATAAAGTTCAAAAGTTTGAGGTTAACCTGAGCTACACAGCAAGTTCAAGACCATTCTGGGATATTTGTGAGAACCTCTCTTTAAACAAAAAAGGAAGGAAGGGAGGGAGGGAGGGAGGGAGGAAGGAAGGAAGGAAAGAAGGAAGGAAAGAAGGAAGGAAGGAGGGAAGGAACAAGACAGCACCAAGGACCTGCTAATGAGGAGTAAATAATTTAGTAAAAAACATAATCAGGGTTAGGGAGATGATTTGAATGGTAAAGTGTTTGCCACATAAGATGAGAGGACCTGGATTCTCAAAAACGGGGTGTTGTGGTATATTTATAATTTTAGCACTAGTGGGCCAGAGACAGGAGAATCTCTGGAACTCATGGACCAGCCTTCTAAGCAATCTGTGGTTCCAGGTTCAGTAAAAGACCCTACCTCAAAAACAAATCTGGAGAGCTATGGAGGACAACACCTGATGTTGACCTTTGGCCCCCAATGCACATGTACACACACACAACATTACACACAAACACATATGATGGGGAATCTCCTTCAGTCAATGGCCCTTGAAAGGCTGGACCAGGTTGGGTGTGGCCTTGGGTACCAAAAAGCATGCAGGTCTCCCTGCTCACTCTCTCTCTCCCAGCTCGCCACACCTGGATGTTGGATTCCATTCTTGTTCCTCATTGTGATCTGTGAGTTTCTTTTTAATAAAGAGCCCCTTACCATACCGTATTCAGAGCTAATGTGGGATTCCTTTATTTACATTCCCCCCCCAATCTGATGCTTCATATGGCTCCCGATGTGGGAATGAGTTCATGCTTACTGTGGATGCCCCCCCCCCACTGAACACCTGGTTGGTCAGCCTGGGCACTTTTCTCACCTGCCCACAGGCCACCTGTCACTGCTTAAGACCCCAACTTTCTCTGCTGTGGTTGGCCATTTCATTTGCACATTGCAATTCATGACTGAGAGGAAGTTTGAGTTTCTTTCTTATTCTGGCCACCAAAAACTCTCTCTGTGTATGGAATTGTGTTAATTGTTCTTAATAACTGCTCTTAATTTGTTAAACAAAGCATATTTTTCAGTATCTAAGTGGGCAACACCACGTGAAACCAAAAAGGGACTGTTTGTGGCTGCTCACTTCTCTCTGCAACATGGCTGCAACCATAACACCTGCTGCCCAATAAAGATTATTATACCTATTCACTGAAATTTCATAAAGGAGGTAAGTAAACTGATTTGAAAGTTAAATAATTACTAACAATATTACCATTCAGGAATTTAATAACCATTTTGCTTATGCTATGGGTGGTATTCTGAAAGACTTATGTGATATTATTTATGCATCCATTTATTTTATTTTGGGAATTAGCTTTGTTTTTCATATTATATCCTTAATAAAATGGTTTGATAACAGAGCCAAGAATGAAACACTTTCAGAAATAATACAGTCTTTGCAGACTAATAATGAACAGCTAGCTGTAAAATTTAATACCATTTAAAAGTACAACATTAGTTTGACAGACAAAATTCAATCCATGTCAAAGGGTACTGAGAAAGAATTCATACTATTGAGTTTAACAATTGGAATCTGTTTGAAACATTATGATAGGTTAACAGATAGGGTATCTTCCCAGGAAGGCAATATGCATGCCATCCAAATAATGTCCAAGGATGAGACATTATCTTTACTGATCAAATTTCATACTTTTGAATCATATGTGCAGAATAAGGACTAGAAACTAAATGAATCAACGAGGGCACTAGAACTGTATTCTGGACAGGAGATTCAGACTCTACAAAAGGCAGTGGTAGAAAGATTTGAAACAAAGAGAAAATTGTCAGAACTGATGGGCAGGGAGAGAAGGAACAAGAACGATATTTAGCCTCACCAGTAAGTGCCAAGCTACTGATGACTTACTCAAAGTTATAGCTGCTTATCTGGTAATCTTCCCTGAGAAGCCATCTGATACTAAATAACCTAAGGTATTGGGTATTAAAAAATGTTAATGGTAACCTATATGTATGAGTGATATAAAGGAAATTAAGCAAACAATAAATTCTTATGGCTTACATTCACCATTTGTTGGGGAAATAGTGAAAACATAAGCTTCAAGCAATAAGGCTACCCAACATGATTGACTTCAGTTAGTTTCAGAAGTCCTTGAAGATGGACCACAGCTACTATGGAAGTGCTACTAGTGAGAAAAGGCAAAAAAAAATAGAACAACTGGGAAAAACAAAAGGTTTTGAGGCTTCCAAAGGTCAAATTCTTGGCAAGGGCTATTATTCAGACCCATAGGACCAAGGTCTATATGATGAACACATCTTGTCCCTATGCCACACAGAAGCCTTAAATGCTTAGGACAGGATTCAAGAACTAGAAAAAAATAATTGAATCATATACCAGAGTTAAACAGGACCAGGGAGAACCCTTTAGTAACTTTTTACAAAGATTAACTAAAGTTACACAAGTAGGAATAACAGACCCAGAAGCTAGATAAGTACTTATTGGATCTCTGGCTTTTGAAAATGCCAAGTTTGAATGCAAAAAAATACTTGGTCCTTTAAAAGTTAGATGATCACCAATGGATGAATGGATCCTGCATACAATGTTGAGACATTTTGACAATAATACTGAGGCTTGGGTAGGAAAAACAATTTCCAGTGGTACGAGTAGACATCAGAATGTCAAATGTTTTAGTTGTGATAGAATAGGACATCTGAGAAGGAATTTTAGACAAGGAATTCTTAGAAATAATGTCTCCTCTGGGAATAGCAAAAATAGGCAATTTCTATCTTCTGGTATATGTGGGAGGTATGGCAAAGGCTGACATTAGACCTATGAATGTAGATCAACAAAAGACAGACAAGTCAACCTGATGCCATTGGGAAACTCCTTGGGGGTCCTCCCACAGGCCCCCATGTCAAACATGATCTGGTCATTCCCAGTCACGGTAGAGAACATGTCTCAACAGAAAAATTAAAAAATCCAGTGCCTATGGTAAAAAAAAAAAATGCCATACTGTTCTAGATGATGGACTAGACATGGAGGATGAATCAAAAACTCTAGTGACAAATAGGAAACATATATTTTGCAACACTTCTATAAATGATCAAAGACCAAAGCTAATAGTGCATATAAATAACATTGTAATTGAGGGATTACTGGACACAGGTGCTTGATGTAACTATCATTACTTCCAAATCGTGGCATCGGAAGTGGCCATCTTCCTAGGCAGACGTTAAATTCCTAGGAAATGGAACCCTATCTCAAGTGAAACAAAGCGTGAGATTTGGTGAATGCATAGAGCCAGAAGAACAAAAAGGAAGGCTGAGGCCATATGTAGCTAATATCACAGTGAATTTGTGGGGTCGTGATCTGATGAAGCAATGGAATTCCCAGATTAACATTTCTGCAGTCCCAGAAACTCACGTTTCTGGGAAGGATATTATAAGGCACTATAAACAATGATCACCAGCAATTCAGGATGTACAAGAACACAAATCAACTAACAAACCTTCAGTGGTACTAATGGTCCTACCTTTAAAATGGCTAACTAAGAAACCAATATGAGTTAAACAATGGCCTTTGGCAGAAGAAAAACTGCAGGCTTTAAAGCAGCTGGTACAGGAGCAACTGGATGCTCACCATATTGAAGAATCAACCAGCCCTTGAAATTTTCCTGTATTTGTTTTTAAAAAGAAATTTAGAAAATGGATAATGGTAACAGATCTAAGAGCTGTCAACAGGTAATTCAACCTATGGGCTGGACCAGGTTGGCCATTGTCTTGGGTACCAAATAGCTTGTGGGTCTGCCTGTTTACTCTTTCTCTCCCTAATTACCACACCTGGATGCTGGATTCCATTCCTGTTCCTCATTGTGATCTGTGAGTTACCCTTGGTAAAGAATCCCTTATTCTACCACATTCAGAGCTAGTGTGGAATTCCTTTATTCATGTTCCTCCCATCTGGTGCATTCCTCTTCACATACACACACACACACACACACACACACACACACACACACACGTACAAATATACAGACAACATTATAAGACATTAACAAATGAGAACATAGTGTATAATAAATAGGAGCGGATTGCCATGCTATCTGAACTTGCACATTAGTTGAAGTTAAAACAAAAATATTCACAATTATCTGATCAAATAGAAAGTTTATTGATCCACTGAAACTGGTTCTGATGCTTCTGATACCTTGGGTGTTAGAATCAAAATCAAGATACATTATAGAAAACAGGTTTCTGAAGCTATTCCAGAACACCTCTCTCAGTATTATAGTGGATAAGGGTATCTCAGCATAGGCAGACTCTCTCTCTCTCTCTCTCTCTCTCTCTCTCTCTCTCTCTCTCTCTCTCTCTCTCTCATGAAATAAAGAAGTAGTTAATATTTTTTTAGTTTATTAAGTTTACATAAAGAGAATAAATAAACAATGCAAATGAAACTTTCAGAATTAAGGAATGATACCCCAGTAAGCTATCTCATTTTAATGTTCCAAAATGGAAATGCAGTCTGGAGAGATGTCTCAGTGGTTAAGAGCAGTTAAGAGTGGTTCTTGCAGAGGACCTGAGTTTATTTCCCCAACACTCAAATGGTGACTCATAACCATCCATAACTCCAGTTCCGGGGGTCTGATGCCCTCTTCTGATCTCTGTGGACCCCAGGCATGCCCACAGAGATTCACATACATACATATATCCAGGCAAAACATTCATACACATAATAAAATAAATGTTTAAAAATAAAAAGTAATAACTGTGCTATTAATTCCTAAATGATGAAGACAAATTAGACAGTTTGGGAACTCATATTTAATGTTTGCTTTGGACCCTACATATTACATTACCAACCTGCTAAATGAACAATTTCACTATTCTAATTGGATTTGAAGCCAATTTACAAGAGCGAGCTCATGAGCTTAATACTATAAATCTGGTAAAAAAAAAAAAAGCATAGGACTAGCAAGGACATGCTGTGCCTGTCCAGTCACCTTCCAAATGTTTACATCCCATCTATGTTCATTCATTAGTACTACTGTCAGCTCTGGTCAGGGAAGTGTCGTTATTTTTAGTTAGTAGTAGTAATTTCAAAGACACATAATTGATCCAAATGCTTAGAAAGCTCAGCTCTAAGTGGGACATCTTTATCACCCCTTCCAATGCTCTAGAGACAATGACAGAAACTAGAAATTTCCTCCAGACATAAGACTTAATGATGATAAAATTTATATAATTTTAATAAATACCTGACAAAGAAATTAATAGACACATATAATAATTACCCAAAGAACCAATGGTAGGGTGAGGCAGGAAGAGGAAGTTGAAGACAAACAACTATCATTTGGAAGCAGAAGACTCCTAAGAGCCACCATCTTCCATTTGGCTAACTCACGGCTTCCCCATCTTTGCAGCTGAGACAATGTAAGAAGCATGGTTTTGATATCTTTCTCTCTGTGAAGATATCAGACTAAATTCCATGGGAGGTTTTTAGAAGCGATCCTGATGAGCAGAATTCCATGATAACCGATTGGGTATGGGACTTGATGGTTCTGTCATCTTGCATCAGGAAAGTACATGGAAGAAGGAGACCCATTATGCCTTAACTATTCAGTCACCACTATTATTTCAGTGTCACAGTAAAGAAATGTCTGTAGACTATAATATTCATCACCATAACCAAGACACATCAGCAAACAAAGTTAGGTTCTGACAATGAAAGGTCTGGGAAACTATGCTTGGGAGAAGTAAGGGGTTACTGTTTCAGATAGAAGATAGATAGATGATAGATGATAGATAGATAGATAGATAGATAGATAGATAGATAGATAGATAGATAGATAGATAGATTCTTTTTCTGAGACAGTATATCACTATATAGCCCTACCTACCCTCTAACTTCCTATGTAGACCAGGATAACTTCAAATTCTCAGAGATCTGTCTGCTTCTATCTTTCACCAAGTGCTGGGGTTAAAGGTGTGTGCCACTATGCCCAGCATAACATTTTAATTTAAGGGTGATTTTAAACATTGTTTTAAACATAAATATGACCTGCTTATTTCTAGACTCCAGCCTTTGTCATTTATTATTTACTCAAAATATTAAAGGAATGTTTCTCTCAATATGGCATGCTTTAATGCCACATTTAAAATACCCAGCCACAGTAGGCACTTCCAAACACTGGCTAAGACTCCCATCCAAGGCCCTCATTCAGCAGTAGAGGACTGCACTACACTCCACACTCACAAGGGCTTTAGACTGTGTGTACACTTGAGACCCTAGAGACCAAACAGGGAAGTAGGAGAGACAGATATGAAGTCACCCAGTTACTCGCAAAAGGTATGACTATAACTCAAAGAGCAAAAACTTCAACTCCTTAACCAGTCTTAATTTACCTGTGCCCTGGTCTTTTAAGAGAGGCATTTTCATTTCAACATCTGTACAACCTAGGAAAAGTGAATCAGCTATCAAAACTCAGTTTCCCTAATTTCCACTGCAGCATAGTAGAAAGTGAATCAATCATACTTTGGGGAAAGTTACCAAATAGATCTATTTTTACTTAAATAGCTGCCTGTAAAACAGCAGCAGTAGACTGCCTTATCATCCCAGAAAGAGCTTTTAATGCCTCCATAATCTCACATTTGACCCCTTAACTGTCTTGATCTCTCTACTATCATCAATTCTTCCTGCTTTACACCAGCTCTCTGTCCTGAGTACACATTGTCATTGTGGGGAGAACCTGATTTTGGCATTCCACACTCAGATTCTGGTATAATTTGATGAGTGCTGCTTGGGAACTGTAATGTTTGTGTTTCCCAAGATGATCCTAATGGAGCCAGGAGATGACCTCTGCTTTTCAGCCAGACACTAGATACATCCCTCACAGACAACGCTTGTCTGCACCTTTCTGTCTGTTACTTGTCACCTTTGGTTCACTCATGAAGTTGTGCCCATGACCACTGACAGGAACTTCCAATACCTGAGCTCCTGCCATCAAAATCAAGCTCCCCAAATTGCCTTTCTTGACACCCACATTTTGGTTAAAATTCATTCCTATTCATAGTCAGCTATCTCTAAACCAGAACCATTGAAAAGTCTAGATTTCCAGGCTGTTAGCTCCACCCTGTGCAATCAGAACTGGGCTCTTCACCTTTCTCTCCTTCCATGGTCTTTCAATTCCCTGTCAACCCACTCTGCTCTCATACAGCCTCCAGAATATTCCTCTCCTCTCCCATACTCAAGCTCACACTCCCTGACTGTAAATGGGTTTCTTCTCCCACTGACGTGGTGCCTGTTAATAGGCTTATCAAGTGGTATTTGTAGAGAGAAGCAATGAGAGCCATGGGATATTGCAGGGAGTTATTTTACATTGAATATCCCCACACACATCATCTAGATTGCTCATCTACCTCACTGTAGTTATTGCCAAATTTCATTGTGTGTGTATGTGCATGTGCATGTGTGCGCGCGTGCATGTGTGTGTGCATCCCATTAGTGGCATCAGTTAGTGAAGACAGGGGCTTTTGTTTGTTTAGTTTTTCAGCAATGAGGATTGAGCCCAAAGCATCATATAAGCAAATTACTTAACTAGGTCTATTCCTATCCCTAAGATATTTTTCTTTTTCTATTTTTCTCTGAGAACCCAGAGGAGCACATGGTTCTGTTGCTGTTTGTCAAATGAATTACTCAACTTGAACCATAGTCAATGAGGAAGAGACCTGGTTAGTTAATAGTCCTCACCAACTTAGACCATGAAACCTAATATTAACAAGTTCAACAGAACTGTCATATCGGGCTGCCTGAGCATGCTTCAGCATTGTCAGGGCATAAATTTTAATGTCTTTAAAACAATAGTCAACAGTGTATTTGATAAGCCACAATTGGGTAAAA
>NC_022020.1:5302760-5307917 GCF_000317375.1 Microtus ochrogaster
CAGTGGGCAACTGTTTTAATCTCAGAAAAGGCTGATTCAGTAATCACACATTTATTAAAAGTTATGGTCATCATGGGTATACCTACACAAATAAAGACAGATAATGGTCCAACATATGTCTCTAAGTAAATAAGACAGTTTTTTCCTTATAATATTAAACATGTTACAGGTATACCACATATTCCTACAGTAAGACAGTTATAGAAAGGTCAAATCAAATTATAAAGGATATGAGAATATGTTAAAAAAAAAACAGAATGGGTTGGAAAATACCCCAAGAAATAGATTACATAATACTTTATTAACCTTGAATTTTCTTAATGCTAATGAGAAAGAGAAAACAGCAGCAGAGAGCCATTGGATAATAGAAAAGTCTTCTGACTTAAATCAACCAGTTTATTTCAAGGATGTGCTGCCCTTACAATGGAAGCCAGGAAATGTGCTATGTTGGGAAAGGGGTTTTGCTTTTATTTCCACAGGAGAAGAAAAACTATGGATACCAAAAAAATTAATAAAGATTCAATTCGAAAAGGAGAAACCTCTTGAAAAAGAGAAACAACAGTTCATCCACAAGAGTAACAACCATACAGATTGAAAAAACCTCATAAGAGTCAGGGCAGGGCTCTGCTCTTATCTTTACAGGAAAATACACATCTTCAAAAATTCATATAGAGCTGGTTTTGGAGTTGGACAATGGCTCTGTCCTTCTCTACATCCAAACAGGTTGTTCCAGTTTCTGTGTGGTTATTTTGGGGCTAAGCAGCCAGGAATGAACAAGTGGCTCCTCCTACAAATTGGCGCCCATGTGTCCAACTAAATCCACATAAAACCTGGGAGGGCTTGAAACGTAATTCTAGTCAAAAAAATTACAGAGTTTAACACAGCTTCTTGCTGTTTGCTGGTTGCTTGCCACAGCTCCTTTAAGAGAGATTTTTCTGATTCAGCCATAGCAGGAAAAAAGCAATGGCCATTTAACAATGTCAGCTTTGTGGGCTCTGCTGCCAGAGTGGCCTCTGGCTCTGGAGACAGAGCATTTGGATGGGGTTTGTGAGTAGCATGCTACAGCTTATTTGATGGCAACTTGGACCAACTGTGTGCCTGGAAGTAGGGTGGTGTGCTTGGCAGCTCTCAGAGGCAGGAAATGGCTCCACCATGCCGGACTGTGTCAAGCAAGGAGGCAGGACCATATATATCATAATAATGGTGTAGCTTAAGTTTTAGACTAGACAGGCAAGCAAATCTTCCATATTTCCTCTAATAATGGCACTGCTTAAGTTTTAAGAATTACTTAGCGCCGGGCAGTGGTGGCGCACGCCTTTAATCCCAGCACTTGGGAGGCAGAGGCAGGCGGATCTCTGTGAGTTTGAAGCCAGCCTGGTCTACAAAGGGAGTTCCAGGACAGGCTCCAAAGCTAAAGAGAAACCCTGTCTCAAAAAAAACAAAAACAAAAACAAAAAAAAGTGCTTAGCATTATAAAAAGCACTCCTGGACAGTAAAGAATTACAAATATGCAATAAAGACAAATCCAGATGAGTCATAGTGTTGGATAAATGTATGAAACTTGGAAAAGAGAAGAAAAAGAGTGTGCAGAGTCACAAAAAAGGGTTAAAGCCTTTAAAGAGACAGGATACAGATAGTCATAGATTAAAAGGAGTAAAGAAAAATAAGCCATGTAAAGATGGAATATACACAGAGAATCTGGATTATGTATATTATTGTATTTTCTTTGAATTTTTTTGACTGTGAAAGAGCTAAGTGCAGAGAAACATTTCATTGTATGGGCTGCTAAGCTAAACCAGCATGTATATTACAAAGGCATCTTGACTTCAAAATTTGAGTCTGATGATTTGTTGCTTTGGAAAAGTGGTTCTTCTTTTGTTTCCACAGAAGATGAGAACCTGTGGATTCATTCCAGACTAATGTGGTTCAATGAAACAAGACCCCTGAAAGGTTGCTGTGAACACCCCCACAAAGAAAATACTTCACTTCTTTGCTGACTGAGATGAACCTAGCACATACAATACACCATGAAAGACCTGATTAACAGTGCTCCCAAATAGCAAGAAGTAGTATGAACAGAACTATGCCCATATTCTCAAATATTGTTCATAATTGTTTGCTTATATTTAAAGGGGGATATGCTATAGAGATAGATACTTTGCATTGATATGGATCTTGGTTTATTGATATAAATTTAAGGTAAATTTTGTTATACTGTACATGTATATTTCTGCCATTGACTAAGGTATTGTGTTGGTGTAGTTCATTTAAAAGTGTAATGTATAATTAAGAAATACAGGTCAATATATATATAACTATAATAGCCAAGCTTGTAGTCATGCTAGTTATATTTTCTAGACATGTTATATAGGTGTTCTTCAAATCTTTCAGAAACTTTCAAAAATATGGCACTTAAAATGTTTAATAACCGAAGACTTTTCATGACAATGAGACACATCTGCTCCTGGTAGCACCAAGTTACTTCAAGAAGATGATGGG
This sequence comes from Microtus ochrogaster, assembly GCF_000317375.1. NCBI lineage: Eukaryota > Metazoa > Chordata > Mammalia > Rodentia > Cricetidae > Microtus > Microtus ochrogaster. The sequence continues at coordinate 5,305,260 of NC_022020.1, forward strand.
CATTAAAAAGACTCCTTATGGAATTGGTTAGCCATTTGGGCAAGAAACTGTTCTTTCCTGGACTGCTTCATGGTATGCTGTAAACACTGGAATGCAGGATCCACAGAGAAATGACTGCTGAACTTGCCTAAAGGTGAGATGATCCTTCAGCATTTGTGCTTCATGAAAGAATCTGCAAGACATTCTGCAAGATACAGAAGAAAGTGAATAAACTGTCTTTGAAATTTCCTGCTTTATGGAAAAGTCTGCCAGATACCCTGGGCCTGTAGGCTGAAGATGGTTGCCCCAACAATAGAGAAAAACTTTGGGTGACTTTCCAGGCAGGGAGATGTCTCTGTCAATTGTAGAGTTTAGAAGTTGCTTACAATGCACTTCCTGTTAACTTAGGTAATATTATATCCTTCTGGAGTCTTTCATGGAGTTGAAGAAGAAATAGATAGTAATAATATAGCTTTCCTTAGTTATGATAAAAGATTAAGTAAATAGAAATATTGTAACTGTAATTCTTGCTTGATACCTGTTTTGTTATATGTATTTTTACTATGTTAAGGCCTTCCTTTTTGTTTAAGCAGAAAAGGGGAAATGATGTGGGAGGTCCTCTTGTCTATGTGTTGCTTCTAAATTAGCAGTTGAATGAAATCAGGCTAATTTATCCCAATTTTTAAAACATTTTTAGTTATATTTATTCATGTACATATGTACACATATATTATGACACCTATGCAGAGGTTACAGGATAGCTTGCAGTTAGTTCTCTTCTTCCACCATACTATCTCAAGGGATCAAACTTAGATCTTTAGATTTGGTGGCAAGAATTGGTACCTACTGAGCCTTATCACTGGCCAGTCTTTTTTATGTCCTTGCTGTTGGTAAGCCACTGAGGTGGGTATCATGGAGGACAAAAAGATAAGTGAGAAAGAATGCTTGCCTTTAGGAAGTAGGAACTCCTTAGGGATCCAAGATAAGCACATAGCAGCTTGCTTGCTTGCTTTCTTTCTTTCTTTCTTTCTTTCTTTCTTTCTTTCTTTCTTTCTTACTGAAAATAGACTCTTCTTTCATACAATACATCCTAGCCACAGTTTCCCCTCCCTCTACTCCCAGTTTCCTGTAACCTCTTCTCTCCCCAAGATCCAGATCATCAATGAATGACAGTCAAACAGGACAAAACAAGATACATAAGACAAGATAAAACCCTTCATATAGAGGCTGGACCAGGCAACCTGATAAATAAGAGGAAAAGAGTCCCAGGAGCAGGCAAAAGAGTCAGACACACACCAGCTCCCACAAATCCAGTTACCAAGCTAACAGCCATAACATATACACAGAGGACCTGTTGCAGACCCATGCTGGCCCTGCACTTGCCACTTCAGTCTCTGAGTCCTTGTGAGCTCTGCTTAGTTGATTCAGTTGGCCATGGTCTCCAGTGTCCTCTGCTCACTCTGACTCCTACAATCAGTCCTCTCCCTCTTCCACGGGGTTCCCCAGTCTGAGGCATATACCCAAAGGATGCTGCATCATACCATGTGGACAATTGCTCAACTATTTCATAGCAGCTTTATTTAGAACAGCCAAAAACTGGAAACAGCCAAAGATGCCCCTTAACTGAAGAATGGATAAAGAAAATGTGGGACATTTGGCACATTTTAATGTTTTAATCCAGAACATTTTAAAGGAATAAATTAAGCACACAGGCTCTTTATATGCTATTGTAGGAGACATAAAATAAGAGGGATGTTTAAGAAATACTAGCTTAGAAATTAAAATTATCTAAGATAAGTGTCCAAACATTTTGCTCTGTCAGCCAGGACAGAGCAAGCCCTTTTCTCTCCTGGTACCTTATTCATGGCAGGCACTTGATTTAGCCCTTATTTAGGAGACCCATGTAGACAGGCTGTGATGCATCAGTCTCTCTGGAGTATAACATTCACATGTGCTTTGACTCTTAATGCCCTTTTGTGTGGCTTAAGTGTGAGTCCATTAACATGATTGAAAGCGAGTGCTTGTTCCCCCCATCCTTTCAAACTTATACATAAAAATAAACTTTATTATCCTTAATAACCTTTATTTGTCTCATATTTGTGCCAAGTATACCTATGTTTAGAAAAACACTTTAAGTACATTGCAATGTTATACACTTTTCAGAATAAAATATCTAAAAATGAGACAAAGCTTTGCCTGTAGGTTGGAGAAAACTTTAGCAGACACCTGGAAACAAGTGTTCTTTCTTGTAGAGAACTTGGCTTTCAGGCTCTGGCATGAGATGTAACTTTTAAGTGTGTGCAACTGTTATGCCATCACCAGTCAGACTTAGAATGGGTACCAATCTTAGCAAGAGGCAGAAAAGAAGAAAGTATTTGTCAGTATTTTTTTCCCAAGTCAGGGTTTCTCTGTAGCTTTGGAGCCTGTCATGGAACTCACTCTATAGAACAGGCTAGCCTTAAACTCACAGAGATCTGCCTGCCTCTGCCTCCTGAGTGCTGGCATTAAAGGTGTGCGCATCTACTACCTAGCTTACCAGTACAGCTTATGGTTGATCCCTTAAGTTTATATTTTAACTATTTTTTGAGAATTTCATATCTGAATACTGTGTTTACATCATTTCCCCTTCCTCTTCTTCTTTTTTTTTATTGAGAAAAGGAAAAAAAAAAACAAGTTTCC
>NC_022020.1:5309177-5325414 GCF_000317375.1 Microtus ochrogaster
CAATGGAAGAATGGATGAAGAAAGTGTGGAACATCTACACATTAGAGTACTACGCTGCGGTAAAAAACAATGACTTCTCGAATTTTGCATGCAATTGGATGGAAATAGAAAACACTGTCCTGAGTGAGGTAACCCAGACCCAAAAAGATGAATATGGGATTTACTCACTCATACTTGATTTCTAGCCATAAATAAGGGTCACGGAGTCTACAATGGTGATCCTAAAGAAGCTAAGTAAGAAGGTGAACCAAAGGAAAATCCCCTTCCTCTTCTTACAAGACCTCAACCTATGTCATTCCCTACTCAATTCCTCTTAAATTCAAGGTCTTTTTCTTTAATTAATGTATATATACAAACATAAATACATGAATACAGGCTGCTGAGACTATTTGGTATTGCTTGTGTGTATCTGTATTTTGGGTTTTGCCACTTGGTGTTGGATGGCCACTTAGAGGGCTTTTCTCTGGGGGTGGACCCCCTTCTCATTAGTCACCGATTGCTTGTAACTCTTCCTAGAGATTGCTCTGGGAGACTTCCCTCTTCTGCACTGGCATGCCAATTGGTATTGTCATTGGTTAGATCTTGTTTAGGGACGGACTATTACTGAGATCTCATAACTGCAGCTTCCGCTTTTTCTTTTTTAAATTTTATTGAGCTTTATATTTTTTCTATGCTTGCCTTCCTTCCTCTCCCATTCTCTTCTACCCTCTCCCATGGTCCTCATGCTCCAAATTTACTCACAAGTTTCTTTTTCTACTTCCCATGTAGATTAGATCCATGTATGCTTCTCTTAGGGTCCTCATTGTTGTCAAGGTTCTCTGGGACTGTGAATTGTAGGGTGATTTTCTTTGCTTTATGTCTAAAAGCCACTTATGAGTGAGTACATATGATATTTGTCTTTCTGGGTCTGGGTTACCTCACTCAATACAATGTTTTCTAGATTCATCCATTTGCCTGCACATTATAAGATGTCTGGGGTGAGAAGTCCTTCTGTACATGTGTTGCTGTTATTGTTTAATGAATAAAGAATCTGCCTTGGTCTGTGATAGAATAAAGTAGAGTTAGGTGAGAGAAACTAAACTGAATTCTGGGAGAAAGAAGGCAGAGTCAGAGAGATGCCATGGAGCTGCCAGAGAGGAAAGATGCAAGCTGTCACCTGGAACTTTGCCGGTAGGCCATAAACCTCAGGATAAAATATAAAATAATGAAAATGGGTTAATTTTAGGTGTAAGAGCTAGCCAATAAGAAACTAGAACTAATAGGCCAAGCATTGATTTAATTAATAGAATTTCTAAGTGATTATTTTGGGTCTGAGCATCCAGGAATGCATGAGAGAGCTCCTACAAAAAATTGGTGCCCAATGTGGTTGACTATCTCCATGTAAAATCTGAGAAAGCTTAAAAAGTAATTTTAGACACAAAAAGAACAGAGATAAGCACAATTTCTTGGTAGTCAGCATTTTACTGGCTGCTGGCAGCTGGCAGCAGGCCGCAGCTCTTTCAGAAGAGATCTTCCTGATCCAGCAGTAGCAAAAAATAAAAAACAAACAAAAAACCACAGGTTTAAAATGGAGGCACAAATCATTCTGATTATTTTAGGAAGTCGAGCACTTGAATGACATTTGTGGGCCCAGGTGCTTGTTTGCCTACTCAGGAAAGTAGCTGAGACCATGTTCACAGCTCAGTGCTCCAAACACAGAGCTATTTCCAGGCCATGTAGTGCACTGCATAGCAGATTTAGCTATTACTCAGATTAAAAAGGGTTTATATGCTGCATGCTCCTTTTCAGAGTTAAAGTGGTGAGTGCAGCTTCTACCTGGTGGTCCCAGGGATGGCAGTAATGCTACCACTGCCATTGTGAAAAGCAGAGAGAAGTGAAGCCAGTACCCAGGGCTGCTGTGACTAAGCTGATTACCATTTTAAAAGCTCTCTAAGACAGAAAAGGATTACAAATACAAAATAGGGCAGATTCAGACAGAAAAGAACTCTAAACGAATCACAGTGTGTTTAATAAATGTATGTAGACTAGGAAGAGAGAAGAAAAAGAGTAAAGGGATAGTAAATATAATATAAAAGAGAACAGACAGTCATAGGTTAAAGGGGTAAATAAAATAAATATTAAACTTGTAGCAAAAAATAGTGTAAGAAAAATAAGCCACATAAAAATGGAATATACACAGAGAGGTTGGATTATGTATATTATTGTGTTATCTTTGCATTTTTTGACTGTGAAAGAGCTAAATACAGAGAGACATTCCATTGTATGGGTTGCTAAGATAAATCAACATAAAAGTATCTTGACTTCAGAATTTGGGTCTAAGGATTTGTTGCTTTGAAAAAGAGGTTCTGCTTTTGTTTTCACAAAGAATGAGAACCTGTGGAATCCTTCCAGCCTAATGTGGTTTGATGAACCAAAACCCCCTGAAAGGTCACCGTGAACACTCCAAAAACTTTCTCCTCCCAACAAAAAGCAGGAAGCAATTGAGAGAGAACTACACCCAAATTCAAATATTGTTTATAAATGTCTTTTACATTTAAAGGGGAAAATGTTATAAAGATTTGCATTGGTATGGATATTGGTTAATTGATACAAATTTTAGGTAAATTTTGTTACATGTGTATTTCTGCTCTTGATCGTGTTTGTGCAGCTCATTTAAAATGTAATGGATAATTAAGAAATACAGGTTAATAGATAAGCATCTATAATAATCAAGCTTGTAGTCATGTTAATTGGATTTTCTAGATGTACAGAGATGTATTTCAGATGGGTAAACATTCTTCAAACCTTTCAAAGACTACAGAACACAGTATTAAATATGTTTAAGAATGTAGAGCCTTCCATGGCAGCACCATTTACTTCAAAAGGAAGATGGGCATTGAAGAGGCCACTTATGGAGTTTGTTAGCTATTTGGGCAAGAAATTGCTCTTGCCTGTACTGCTTGGTGAACTGGCCATGTAGGACCCACAGAGAAATGACTGCTGAACTTACCTAAAGGTGAGGATTCCTTCAGGCTTCCTGATTCATGAAAGAGTCTGCTACACATTCTGCAGGACACAGAAGAAAGTGACTGACAAACTTCCAATATAAGTGGAACTGTCTTTGAAATTTCCTTCTTCATGGAAAATTCTGATGGATACTATGGGCCTGTAGGCTGAAGATGGATGCCCTAATGTTACAGAAGAATTTTGGGTGACTGTCCAGGCAGCAAGATGTTGCTCTCAATTCTAGAGTTTTCGAAGTTGCTTTACAATGCACTTTCTGTTTACTTAGGTAATATTACATACTTCTGGAGTCTTTGACAGAGTTGAAGAATAGATAGCTATAGTTTTCCTTACTTATGATAAAAGATAAAGTAGATATAAATGTTGAAACTATAATTCCTGCTTAATACCTCTTTCATTATATGTAATTTTACTATGTTAAAGTTAAAAACCTTCCTTTTTATTTAAATAGAAAATGTGAAATGGTATGAGAAGTCCTTCTGTATATGTGTTGCTGTAATTTGTTAATGAATAAAGAATCTTCCTAGTCTGTGAAAGGGTAGAGTAGAACTAGGCAGAAAAAAACTAAACTGAATGCTGGGAGAAAGAAGGTGGATTCAGGGAGATGCCATGGAGCTGCCAGAGGGGAAAAACATGAGCTATCAGCTGGAACCTTGTTGGTATGCCATGAGCCTCTGTGTAAAGTATAAAATAATGGAAATGGGTTAATTCAAGATGTAAGAGATAGCCAGTAAGAAAGTAGAGCTAATAGGCCAAGCATTGATTTAATTAATAGAGTTTCTGAGTGATTATTTCAGGTCAATGAAAAAATAAAGGAAGAAATTAAAGACTTTCTAAAATTCAATGAAAATGACCACACAACATACCTAAATTTATGGAACACAATGAAATCAGTGTTAAGAGGAAAGTTCATAGTGCTAAATGACTACATAAAGAAGTTAGAAAAATCCCACACTGGTGAATTAATAGAACATTTGAAAACTCTAGAGCAAAAAGGAACTCCCCAAAGAGAAGTAGATGGCAGGAAATAATCAAATTGAGAGCTGAAATGAACAAAATAGAAACAAAGAAACAATACAAAGAATCAATGAGACAAAGAGTTGGTTCTACGAGAAAATCAATAAAATAGAAAAACCTTTATCCAAAGTAATCAAAAGGCAGAGAGAGAATATCCAAATTAACAAAATCAGAAATGAAAAGGGAGACATAACAACAGACACAGAAGAAATTCAGAGAATCATTAGGTCATATTTTGAAGACCTGTACTCCACAAAATTAGAAAACTTAAAGGAAATGGACAACTTTCTGGATAAATATCACTTACCAAAATTAAATCAAGACCAGATAAGCAAATTAAATAGACATATAACTGCTAAAGAAATAGAAACAGTCATCAAAAGTCTCCCAACCAAAAAAAGCCCAGGACCCAATGGTTTCAGCACAGAATTCTAACAGAATTTTAAAGAAGAACTAATACCAACACTCCTCAAATTGTTCCACACAATAGAAACAGAAGGAACATTGCCAAACTTTTTTTATGAGGCTACAATTACCCTGATACCCAAACCACATGAAAACATTACTAAGAAAGAGAATTACAGACTAATCTCACTCATGAACATTGGCGCAAAAATACTCAGTAAAATATTGGCAAATTGAATCCAAGAACACATCAGAAATATCATCCACCATGATCAAGTTGGCTTCATTCTAGAGATGCAGGGATGGTTCAACATACAAAAATCAGTCAATATAATCCACCATGTAAACAAACTTTAAAATAAAAAACACATAATTATCTCATTAGAGGCTGAAAAATCCTTTGACCAAATACAACATCCCTTCATGATAAAGATCTTGGAGAGAGCAGGGATACAAGGAACATACCTAAACATAATAAAGGTAATATACACCAAGCCAACAGCCAACATCAAACTAAATGAAGAGAAAGTCACATTGATTCCACTGAAATCAGGAACAAGACAAGTTTGTCCACTCTTTCCATATCTATTCAATATAGTTCTTGGGGTCCTGTCTAGAGCAATAAGACAACAAAAGGAAATAGAGGGGATACAAATCGGAAAAGAAGAAGTCGAATTCTCACTATTTGCTGATGATATGATAGTTTACATAAGCGACCCCAAAAATTTTACCAAGGAACTTCTACAACTCATAAACATGTTCAGCAATGTAGCAGGATACAAGACTAACTAAAAAAAAATCAGGAGCCCTCCTTTACACAGATGATAAATGGGCCGAAAAAGAAATCAGAGAAACATCATCCTTCACAATAGCCACAAATAGCATAAAATATCTCTGAGTAACTCTCACCAAACAAGTGAAAGACTTGTATGACAAGAACTTTAAATCTTTGAAGAAATAAATTGAAGAAGACACCAGAAAGTGGAAAGATCTCCCATACTCTTGGGTAGGTAGAATTATCATAGCAAAAATGGTAATCTTACCAAAAGCATCCTACAGATTCAATGAAATGCCCATCGAAACCCCAGCAAAATTCTTCACAGACCTCAAAAGAACAGTACTCAACTTCATATGGAGAAGCAGAAGACCCAGTATAGCCAAAACAATCCTGTACAATAAAAGAACTTCTGGAGGCATCACAATCCCTGACTTCAAACTCTACTACAGAGCTACAGTACTGAAAACAGCCTGGTATTGGCATAAGAACAGACCAATGGAACTGAATTGAAGACCCAGATATTAATCCACACACCTATGAACACCTGATTTTTGACAAAGAAGCAAAAAATGCAAAATGGAAAGAAGCATATTTAGCAAATGACGCTGGCATAACTGGATAACAATATGTAGAATTATGAAAATAGATTCATATTTATCACCATGCACAAAACTCAAGTCCAAATGGATCAAAGACCTCAACATAAAGTGAGCCACACTGAACCTCATAGAAGAGAAAGTGAGAAGAACACTTGAATTCATTGGCACAGAAGACCACTTCCTGAGTATAGCCCCAGTAGCACAGACACTGAGAGAAACAATTAATAACCTCCTGAAACTGAAAAGAAAGAAAACCAGCCTGTTACAAATCACAATCCCAGACAACCTAGACAACAATGAAGATCCTAAGAGAGACATACATGGATCTAATGTACATGGGAAGTAGAAAAAGACAAGATCTCCTGAATAAATTGGAAGCATGGGAACCATGGGAGAGGGTTGAAGGGGAAGGAAAAGGAAGGGAGGCAAGCAGAGAAAAATGTAAAGCTCAATAATATCAAAAAGAGAAAAAAGAAGAGGGTCTTGGTATTTGTGTGATTGTTTGGAGGACAGAAGTGGGGCGGATAGAGGTGCACAGCAAATCACCAAACGGGAGACTCTACAGATCCCAAGAGAGGGCCCAGCTTGAATACCTGGGAAGTTGTTCTTACAATGCAATAGGGGATCTGAGGGAAGACGCAATCATGCCTATGAGCTTAATTTTTGTTTAATGTGTTCTTACTCCTGGTGTAGAAGGCTATTTGTATGTATATAGGAGTCAACAGCTCAGAACAGACCACCAGTGTTACTATGTATGCATGCATAGAAGTCTGGAGTTAAATTCCTAGAATAGCAGGTCTAGATGTCTCTAGATGTATAACAGATGAATATTGTTATGGGATTATGCCATCTAAAGCAATTTATATCCCAACAGCACACATCCTTCCTTGTCTTGGCTTCTGATGTAAATGAGAGCTACAGAGGTGCCTCCATCTTGGCAGAGTTGCCTCTTAATGGACTTTTCAAAAAGCAGCCATCCAAACTCTACTCTCAACCAGTACCCAGATAGCCAGAGGCAGAGCCATGCCAGGTGCGTGGGGGAGAGGTCAGGGAGCCATGAAACAGTGCTATGCAGGCTCAGCTGAAAGAATCGGAGAGAAAAAGCACACTCCAGGGCACTCATCATCTTAAGGCACAGTCCCTGGGAAGTGGGAAGTGGTTCAGTGATCCCAGACCCTCACCAGACTTGGTCTTGGCAGCTCCATTCTGTGTGCTGATGATCAGTCGGTGAGCCCGTGAAATGAGGGTTCTCCAGAGCTTTGGAGCTGAGCAGATGTGGTTTTTGCAGCCAGTTGTAGTCTATGTCATTTATGTGAGAGTAAAAGAAAACCCTAGGAGACCCATGAGCTGGAGCATTACTACTGAACAGGAAAAGACTTCTGGGTAATTTATAAAAGTAGTAAGGACACAAGACAGAAACTGGGATCCCAATTTCAGCACAGAGTGGAGTTCTGGGGAGCCTCTGGGTCTTGGACTTGAATCTCAGTTCCATCCTTGATACTAGGTGATCTCAAGCAAGTGAAAATGTATCTCAAGTTTTCCCCATTAGTAAATGAGGCAAACACCCCAGGAAGGAAGTTTTAGTGATGGCCACATTTGAATGAATGCATGAATATTGATAAAGGGAGCCTATATGTGTTTGTCATTACAAGAAACCTTCTCCAGAGCTGTCTGCAGCTCATCACTGGGCAGGAGCCTTAGGAAACACACTTGCTGTGCTGTGCAGGTTGTAAGGACTCACTTGTGACTTCTGTCCCTTTTCCTCTCTGGGGACATTTTCATGGCTGGCAGCTTTGCCAAATGACTGGCTTTTTCTCGCAAAGGTCAGTGAAAGCGACCTTCCATTCTCCTGGAGTCCCACACCTCTGTTTTTCTGAGGAAAAGCCCTTTGACCTGCCTTTCCGTTGGCCTCCCTCCTCATCTGGTCTGGCCTCTGTTTGGACCTGGGATGGAGGTAGCAGCGGGCATGCGGCTGGAGAGAGACCAGATGGGGAAGGAGGAGGGAAGTCCCTGGTCTACTAGCTCCATGGGGTGTGGTTTCCACGGAGTGCCAGAAGCAAGGACACACAGATTGAAGTCATTCAGCTCTGAAGACTTCCTGTACATTTTCAGACTGCCCACGACAACATTTTGCTGGGCAGCTCAGAACAATAGGCGGAGGTGGGATGAGATGAGTCAGTCTACCAAGTGACGAGAACAGAGGGAATAACAGGTCGACATAGAAACAGCCCCAGTCTATGGGACTTTTCTCCCCGTAACTGAGAAATGGCTGCCCTCGCTCCCCAACCTGAGTCTCCGGCATGACCTGAGAGCACCCCCTTAGCCTCCCAGGTCCTTCCTCTCCAGTCAGGGTGGAGCCCCCAGCTCCTTGTTCTTCCACAGCATGGTGACCCCTGTGTTACAGGGGACAACAGCGCAGACAGACAGGGAAAGTCATGTGACTTCCAAAGGGTTTCCTTTTCCAAGTTCAATAAATTAGCAGCCAAAAATTTTAATCAGATATTTAATCTCTCCTTGCTGTAAGGGAGATGCAATGTTTACTCTGGCTCTAGGCCAGCTTAATATCAGACAGGAGAACCACTGCATCCTGGGTGCTGGGAGGGCCTGGAAAGGAGGCTTGGCTTGGGGAAGTAGTCCCTGTCCATGGACGCTTTCTTCAGTTTCGTGCCAGAGACAAGCGAGGAGGAAAGGCTTTCCATGTGAGGGGACAGTTAGAGGAAGGTCTGTAAAGTCACCACACTGCACTCTGATGACACTGTAGTGCTGAGAACTTTTTGAGCATTCCACACCCTCTGGCTGGTGGAAGCCCAGGTCTTCCCATATAGAAGGCTTGAGAAGGTGTTATTGAGGACTCCTATGTAGGAAGAGCCACTTGTTCATTCCCGGCTGCTCAGCCCAGAAATAACCACACAGAAACCGTATTAATGAAAACATGGCTTAGCCCATTAGCTCTAGCTTGTTATTGGCTAACACTGGCTAATTTATTTAACCCATTTCTATTCATCTATGCATCACCACGAGGCCGTGGCCTACCAGCAAAGTCTCAGCATGTCTGTCTCCAGCGGATCCAGGAACTTTATTCATGTTTGTGAGAATTCTTCTTCCAACATCACTTTTACTAACTTTATCGCATTCTTCACAAACCTACGGAGGAGGGGCTTTTGAAGTAAAAAGTTTAGAAAAATTGAAAGGAGTCCACTGATCTCTACAAGTGAAAGATATGATATACCCAGACCATATTCAGCTTGCTCACCATCTGCAAATTGGGATTAGGGGATTCTGAGTTCACTAAAGGGTTCAATCCTGAGTTTTCATGTAGCTCGAAACATCCCCAACAAACAGAGCCTGCTAGCTGCCAGAATAACTGCCTAGACATTGCTGGGGTGATTCTTACCATGAGGTGACCCAGGGAAATGTGCTGTTTCCTTGTTGTTATCACCTCCCCTTTCCAGTGATAGCCAGTAAGAAAGTCACATGCTTCTTTGGAGAGAAAAGTGAGAAGGGGAGGATGGGGGGAACTTGGGGAAACAGGATAATTGGGATAAAGGAAGGTTGGATAGGGGAGCACGGAAGCACAATTCTTAGTTAAGGGAGCCACCTTAGGGTTGGCAAGAGACTTGAACCTAGAGTGGCTCCCAGCAGCCCAAGGCGAGGTCCCCAGTTAGTTCCTTGGGCAGCTGAGGATAGGGAATCTGAAATGACCCTATCCTATAGCAATACTGATGAATATCTTGCATATCACCATAGAACCTTCATCTGGCGATGGATGGAGATAGAGACAGAGACCCACACTGGAGCACTGGACTGAGCTCCCAAGGTCCCAATGAGGAGCAGAAGGAGGGAGAAGATGAGCAAGGAAGTCAAGCCCACGAGGGGTGCACCCACCCACTGAGACAGTGGGGCTGATCTATTAGGAGCTCACCAAGGCCAGCTGGACTGTGACTGAAAAAGCATGGGATAAAACTGGACTCTCTGAACATGGCGAACAATGAGGGCTGATGAGAAGCCAAGGACAATGGCACGGGGTTTTGATCCTACTTAATGTGCTGGCTTTGTGGGTGCCTAGCCAGTTTGGATGTTCACCTTCCTAGACATGGATGGAGGGGAGAGGACCTTGAACTTTCCACAGGGCAGGGAACCCTGACTGCTCTTTGGACTGGAGATGGAGGGGGAGAGGAGTGGGGGGAGGGGGAGAAGGGTGGGAGGAGGAGGAGGGAAATGGGAGGCTGGGAGGAGGAGGAAACTTTTTTCTTTTTTTTCCTTCTCTCAATAAAAAAAAAAAAGAAAGTCACATGCTTGCCACAAGCATTCCCTCTGCAGCAGTTACCATTCAAAGGGCCTTCCAGACCTGTGCCTGAACAGGGACCTAAGCCCAGGGTAACAGAGTAACAGGAATCGGAGAGGACTTCATCTGACGAGCTTGCACTAGACAGAGTGCCAAGCTAAGGAGAATGCTGGAAAACTCGTGATGGTGGAAGGGACAGCAGTGGATCTAAGCAGAATCATGTGTGGATTCTGGGCGAAGTTTTCCTGTAATGACAATGACTGGTTTAGTTCATTTCAAACTATTCATATCCTTGGATTTTTTTTCTTTAAGAGGAGGAGCAAAAAGAGTGTTGTAGGAAGGAGGGAGAAAACCCACAAAACAAAACAGCACCCAGCCATGCTTTCCCAGCATATCCTGACACATTCCTCTCAGTGGTGACAGGCTAGCCAGTCAAGGCCATCTCTTGAGGAGATGTCCATCTAAGTGGCAGTGAATGGCCCAAATGAAGAGTATAAGCATCATCTCCTGAAGAAGAAATGGGCAGTCACTTGGGTCCGTGTTGGTTGATACACTGTACACAGAGAGGAAGAAACATAAACTCAAAGGCACAGAGCAAATCAGATGAAGAATTATATTCCTGAAGAAACTGCGACCTGAGAGAGCTGAGCAATGCCTCTGGCAGGCAGCTCGTTACCTTTGAGAAAATGTGAAGTATGCACAGTGCAGACAAAGGCAACGCTCTGTAAACAGGATGAGAACTCTCCAGCACGGGGAGAAGGGTTTGTATTTACCTTTCAGAGATGCAGGGTCCACCCTGCCTCACACTGAAAGAAGGGAATGTTTCTGACACCTTAAAATCTTGAGTGCATACTGCATACCACAACACTGGAATCCAGTCCACAGTGGGCATGGCAGGCTCTGTAAATTGACCAGTCTAACACTTCAAATGCCCAGATGTATGTGTAGAATCTTCCAGTGGCTTCCAGGGTCACTCTTTCTGAAGGAGTCAGGCTTGGTTCGTCTTCATAAGAGGTCACTGTCATTAGAATCAGTCTCATTCTCACAGAGAAATTTACCCACCTCCATACTGTACCCCAACTCACATAGCCTCAAAGACCACCAGTATCTAAGGCAGCTCACCAGATGTGTTTGAGCTGAGGCAATCTCTGGTATCCTTTGCAGGGAAAGGGAGGCAGTGAAGAGCAAGGAAAAGAAGGGATTCTGATGACTAAGAAGTGAACGGCTGGTTTGGCTGGCACTGTTCGGTGCTGTGGATGCTGCTCTTGTAAGGAAAAGACCACTTCAAACACGAGGACATGGCTTCCTCCTTTACGGTTCTTTAATAAGACTCATTTCTCTGTGTTTTCCATGGTCTGCCCAATGGTGGAGTAACTTACTTGTGCCCGGCCCTGTCTGCTCCATCTTAGAGGACACAAAATTTCAGGTTTGTCTTCTTCTTTCTTCCAGTGCCAGGTCCAGGCTCCATCACAGGACAGATGCTCAGAGAATACTATCTGCTTTAACACTGGCTCTTTTTTTTTTTTTCAAGACAGGGTTTCTCTGTAGCTTTGGAGCCTGTCCTGGGACTAGCTCTTGTAAACCAGGCTGACTTCAAAATCACAGAGATCCGCCTGCCTCTGCCTCCCAGGTGCTGGGATTAAAGGCGTGCGCCACCATCACCCAGCAACACTGGCTCTTTAGGAAACAGAGGGAAACTGCATGGGGACAAGAGGAGAGTTCGGAGGATTTGCAGATCACAGAAACAGGTTGGTCCTCTCTAGAAAGACCATTTGCAAGTCAAGATCTGTTGACAGCAATATATTCAGAAAGAACCGAGTCCTTAGTAAAAGAAAGCTAGAATCTGAGTGAAATGAGTTTATCTGCTTATGTATTACAGAATTATCTCTGCTCTGGACAAAAAATGTTTCACCATCACAACACATTGCTTCTTGTTCTTGGCCCTTTGGCTAAAACCAAGTGTGGTGCCATTTCTACACACACACACACACACACACACACACACACATGTACACACACACACATGCACACACACACACGCAAGAGAAGGCATTGAGAGATTTGGGATGCCTCAAAAGCCACACACACACAGTAGGAATCACTGGGGAAACCTAAGATCCTTTGAGGTTCGCGGTTTTGGTGAAGACAGCACCTGTGACAGTAGTGGTCTGAAAGCACACTAGCGGTCGTGGTCACTGTGGCCACCTCTTAAGAACACTGTCACAGACGTTGTATAGGAGGACACGTCTACTCAGCAGGACATGATAGTAAGTAGGCCTAGTCCAAAAGGCTTGCTATTTCACTGTAAAGACAACTCAGCGGAGACGTGACATCCTTGTCAGACGGACCAAAATCAGCAGCTGAGACAATGCAGACAGTTTCCACTAGCCGCACTAATCTGATGTCTTGAATGGAGGCACAGTAAAGCACCAAGCTGCAGGAAAAATCCAGGAGCGGGAAAGTCGATTTGTCCACCTTTTCTGTCATCAGCGCCTAGACGGTGCCTCCCATATGGAAATAATCACATATCCATCTAAACATACATTTTGTAAAGGAAAGGGAAGAAAACATTACCACTTCAAGGAAACACGGTTGGTTTAATTGTGTGGGAAGCCAAGGAAACTAAGAGATGGCTATGTTTATGGCACATTGTAAAATAATTATTGAGAAAAAAAACTTTTATTGATATGTTTTAACTTTCTAAGGAGCATAGAAACAATGAAAACACACTTATCTGCAAAAAGGCAGACCTTCAATTAGGTATTAAATGCTTATGAATAACTGTAACAGCAGGTTCCTAAGAGACCTAATATGCCAGTATTCTCTATATATGTGAAAAATAATTATTTTTCTTATTCGGATTACATGTGGACGTACTCAAGGCCAGAAACTGAGCCAGGAGCCACTTCTGCCTCCCTTCTGGTCTCTGATTTTATCCCATTTTCTTTTGCTTATCTTCTAAATGTGCTTGTAATAAGCTGCCCTCTTGCTAGCCCCTCCTTGTAAATGTGATGCCTATCGGGTTTATTCTAGCTAAGTAAACTCGGTTCAATAAAACCATCCTGGCCTATTACTGCACTGACACGCTACTGTGGCTCAGTTACATAAGCCCCAGGTTCTCCTTCGGGCTGGAGTTACGCTGCGGTACTGTATATCTAAGATAAGAGGCTGTCTGCCGTCTGTACAGTGTTGTCCCAGAACACACAGAACTTTTTATTGAAGGCACTTCGTGAGAACCGCCTCACAGATGCAGGTTTTCCTGTAACTAACTCAGTGGCCTCGTATATGTGTGCATGCGTATGCACACGCACATGTGTATATGCATGCACACATGCATACTTCCAAACATGCGTAAAGATACACACTACACTGGAAACAAAGTGGGCTACTTTCCAGAGTTGGCAGATTTCCTCCAGTAATCCTCCTTGTACTTACCAAGGCTGAAGCCCGAAGAGGACAGCACTCTGGCAGCCTCCTAGCCCCCATCCCCCGTCCCCACCTTTCCACCCTTCACCATGTCCTTGAAGATGCAGGAATCCCAAACTTGGGGTGCTCAGACCCACAGCCTTCCTTTAGTTAAAAGTGTGGTATCAGGAGAGTACGGTATATCAAGGAGCCTTCAAAACTTGCATGGTTCCTGCAAAGGCCTGCCTTTGGCTTTGGATGTTCTCTTTTCCCTGAGGATCTATTTATCCCAAGCTTCCCTGAGACTTTGTCTGATGTCACACATGATTTTGGTGAATTGATTATTGGTAGAAAATAGTTATTTTTAAAAACTAGCTTAATAGGGGAAAACTATTTCAAACACGACATCAAAAAACATACATGCCTGGTGATAAAATGTTGGGTATCTCAGTCATGAGAGCTGCATAAGGAAAGGTGAAATCCTCCCCTATTGGGGAGAGCACACCTGCGCAGCTCAGGAAACAGAGGGCAGCGCCGCAGCAACAGCGGGGAAGAGAGCCATGCACACCAAAGTTCTTCTTTTCTTTCTTTCAGTGCTGGATCAAATCAGGTGAGCACTCTGCCACTCAGCTGGTCCCGCCCTTCCCTACATCCCATGATTCAGAGCCTGAATTCAGCATGAACTTAGAAAATTTCTACAGTGTTTTCTTTACATAGACACAGATTGTGAATCATCTATGGAAATATTCCACATTTCTTTGTCATGTCGTCTGATATTCATTACGATAATGGACTTTCAGGGAAGAAAGTATGTGGGAAGTAGGTGGAAGATTTGCATTAATATTTCTGTTCTTCCAACCAGGAGTGAAGGCTAAAACACATCTGTAGGCTTTAACTATGGGAGTTTGGTGTTCATGTAGCCCATCAGCTCTGTATCAAGTAAGCAAAAGGGTAAAAAAAAATAGATAAATAAAAGCAGATACTGAAGTAGGTAGAGATATCTCCTGAATAAAGCAACACTTCACAGGATGTCAAAGAAGCTGGAAAGGTGGATGACATAACTCTTAAAAGCTAGTCTTGGAGCTGTTTGTAGTACAAATTAAAGGGGTGTCCTTATCCTTGCCTCACCTTCTAACTCCTTTCACCCCGCTCTAATGCCTCACTTTCCTAATGAATAAGAAGCGAAGAATATTAGTATTCAGTGACCTGTACTGGCCTGCCCTTGGGGTTCTGAAAGGATAAGTCCTCAGCTGCAGCCACTAAGAGCGCTGCCTGTGCACACTCACTAGGTTCCCTTTAAAAGGGCCCTGCCCACCTACTTCCTATCTCTCTGTTGTCAAAACTACTTCCTGGGGAGTGACGTTCATCTTTGGGGGAACTGAGAAAGCTGGGGTGCTGGCCACATCCTAGAGTATCTACCTGTTTCATTTCTCTCCCCAGACTCTGTGGAACCGTCAGGCACGGCCTGGACCTGGAAAAATGCCGTTCAAAGTGGATCCAAGTCAACTCCCTAGACACCTGGTCCTTTTCCATTGCCACAGCATCATGTTTGATGGTCTTACACCTCTATCCCTACAGCCAACATCTGGTATTCCTGCAACAGTAACTGATTGGGAATGGTCAATGTGTCTCCAAAAACCACTCCAATGGGAGCAAGGAAGTATAGATGATGGCACAGCTCCCATGAAAGAGGCAGAGAAGTAAGACCCAAGGAGCTGCAATTCCTACCATCCCAGGAGTTCAGAGAGGGTCAATTTCGAGAAAGCACAGGCTGCTTTGTGTTTCATGAAAGCCAAGGGCTCTGAGCCTGAGAGATACACAGTCGCCTAGTACCAGGACTTCAGAAAAGCCAGAAGGCAGGGAGAGGACTATGCTTGAGAAACGAAGAGGTCACGGTCAGAGGCAGGTAAGCCTGCCAGAGATTGTTCAACTGCCAATATTGAATGGATAGCAAAGCCGCCAGCGAACGAGGAAGCAGATTTGTTGTAGGTGGGAAGGAACAGATGTATGAGAGAAGAGCAGGTGGGTAGGGTCCCAGACGAAATGAGTTTACCTTTCCGTGAGCATGCTGCCCACAACAGAGTTAGTGTGAGGTTTACTGGGGAGGGAAAGCAGAAGAGTGGAAGGGTGATGCCTCCTTCCACCTATCGGGATCCCTGGCAGAATGTTGCAAAGGTGTGCAGATTTTTGGTAGGCTTATTCCCCATGAGTGAGGCAGAACAGGATTCAATGGCTTTTTACCAAACTAGGAGAGCAAGAAAGGCAGGCTCAAGCTGCCCAGAGAGCTGCCACTCAAGGCGTGGGGCCTAGGGCAAAGCCTGAAGGACCCAAGGGTCCAAGAAAGGCACAGGCCACCCAGTGAGTCATCACACAAAGGTTTGGGGCTGAGGGCTCTGAGCCCAAGAGAGCTCTGAACCCAGAGATCAGGAGAAACAAGGCTGTGGACTGGGTTCTAAGATCCTGGCATGCCTCAAACTGCCTGCGGGCAGAAGGAAGCACCAGGAGAAACTTTCCTGGTCAAGGAACCAATGTTGCTCTTTATTTAAAAATGCGGGAAGAGAGAAAGACACCATGCAACAGAGTTCACCTGGAGGGGAAAGGGAATGTAAAGAGAGGGAAGGAGGTGGGGGGGGAGACTGATCTCTTGGGACAGGAGCAGCAAAAGAGAAAGGGGCGGGGATGGAGAGACAGGCAGAGAAAGAGAGAGAGAGAGAGAGAGAGAGAGAGAGAGAGAGAGAGAGAGAG
>NC_022020.1:5325569-5327799 GCF_000317375.1 Microtus ochrogaster
CAGGGCCCTTTTAAAGGGGAACCTAGCGATTGTACACAAGAGGAGCTTTTAGTAGCTGCAGCTGAGGACGCACCCTGTGGGAACCCCAAGGTCAGG
The DNA here is from genome assembly GCF_000317375.1 of Microtus ochrogaster. Classification (NCBI taxonomy): domain Eukaryota; kingdom Metazoa; phylum Chordata; class Mammalia; order Rodentia; family Cricetidae; genus Microtus; species Microtus ochrogaster. The sequence continues at coordinate 5,325,666 of NC_022020.1, forward strand.
CCACTGCAGATGCCTGAACTCAAACAGACTAGAAAAACTGATTTCTAAAGTTCGTGTTAGACTGGGATGTGGCTCGGTGGTAGAGGGTATGTGTGAAGCTCTTGGTTCAATCCCAGCACCACTCAGCATTAAAATAAATAATATAAAATTCATATTTAAAATAATCAGTAGCCAGAGGGAATACAGAAGACAAAGAAGCTATGGAACAGGAATGCTTTGGATGTCCTGATTATAAGACATTATTTATATTATACACGTTTATCAGTTTACTAAAAGGGGTGGTCTTTAAAAAAAAAACCACTGCAACAAATTCAAACAATGCAAGTTTATTTTCTAAAGGTCAGAGACTGAATTGAGTCTCACTGAGCTACAGCCAAGATGTAGGTAGGGTTGTGTCCCTTCCTAGCGCTCTGCTGGGGAGTAGGCGACCTTTCTTTAGTAACTCCCAGAAGTCATTGTTTTAACTGTCTTTACCACTCCCTGCCTCCATCTTTAAAGCCAGGTTTCTCTGGAAATTCAGTCATGTTTCTCCACTTAATAATCTTTAAAATATTCCCAACACAAAGTTTTTAATTTAACTATATCTGTAAGATTCCTTTGCCATACATATAAAGTGTTTGTAAGTGCTAGAAATTTAGATTTGGATAAAAGGACATATTTCTGCCTACTATGCATAATTCAGATTCATGTAATCACAAAGCAATCAAATATAAGAGTAAATATCACACAAATCTTAGAAAGTCTAGTATTAGACTACAGTAAATCCAAGGAGTTAATTTATTATAAATTCTATCTCATCGGTGGGAAAGATGACTTTTCAATATTTGCTGAAGTTACCAAATTATCGTTGAAAATGGATCAAATTGAACACCAACCATGTCTATTACAACAAAATTAATTAAAGATGAATTAAAGGTTAAAATAAAAAATGAACCTATAACAAAAATAATATAAACTATCGAGAAGCTTTCTATAACCCTTAAATGAGGAAACCCTATGAGAAAAATGTTAATTAAACAGCATAAAATTATAATACATGTGGTTATACATTAACAAAATCAAAATGCAAACAGTGAACAATATTTTTCAAAATATTGTTTTTCAATATTTTTCAACTTATCACTGCCTAAGATAATGTCTCAGGGTTTCTATTGTTGTGAAGAGACACCATGACTATGGCAACTCTTATAAAGGAAAACTGAATTGGGGTGGCTTATATTTTCAGAGTTTAGACCATTATCATCATGGTGTGACATGGTCATAAGCAGGCAGACATGGTACTAGAGAAGATGCCAAGTGTCCTACTATTTGGCTTGCAGGAAACAGGAAGTGGTCTGTCTCATTGGGCATGGCGTGAGCATATATGAGACCTCACAGCCCACCTCCACCGTGACACACTTCCTCCAACAAAGCCACACCTACTCAAACAAAGCCACACCTCCTAATAGTGCCACTTCCATTGGGGCCCATTTTCTTTCAAACCACCACAGGTAAGTATCCTCACTAAGTGAAGAGTCTGGGCTAAAGAAATGGCTTGGGAGATTGAAAGAGGATCCAACTTTGGTTCCTGGAACCCATGCTGAACACATATAACATTATTAAAATAATAAAAATAAGTCTTAGAAATACATAAAGAGACCCTACAAACCAATTAAAACTAATCTACCCCCAAAAAACAGATGGTTCATATAAATAGTTCACAGAAAAGGAAAGGGTCTCAATGTTAAGTCCTGACTGGCTTGTAACTCTTTCGAAAGATCCATCTGCCTCTGTCTTCTGAAAGCTGGAATTAAAGACATACACCATCACCCTGGTTTAAATGACTTTTAAACATGCAAAAATATGCTCAGACTCTCTCAGGAAGAAATTGAAAAACACTGACATTTTATTATAAAGCACACTGACAATGATATATGAACACAGAATATTGGACTAGATATTAAATTAAAGCCCATGAAGATTAATTTGCAGCACCTAGTAAAATTTCAGGTACACATATATGGGTGAGCACGGTGGCCCAAGCTTGTAATCCCAGAAGGCAGCCAGGCGGTAGTGGCGCACGCCTTTAATCCCAGCACTCGGGAGGCAGAGGCAGGCGGATCTCTGTGAGTTCGAGACCAGCCTGGTCTACAAG
>NC_022020.1:5328410-5341807 GCF_000317375.1 Microtus ochrogaster
CTGTGCTCTACAGCAGTGATTCTGTCCCCTGAGACGCACGTGTCTAACCTAGAACAGATGCAGGGACACCCAGGCTACGCTGTGCTCTACAGGTGCAGCACACCTGACACAAAGTGTTGACTTTAGGCCTCTGGTTCATTAGGGTATTTCATGAACTAAGACAGTGAGTAATCTTGGGCAATTCAAAATGAAGTAATTTCCACATTTGGGTCATCTCAATAATTTTCAACTTAAAATGTAGGCTAGTAGACAAGGCGTCTCTCCAGCGCTGGGGTAGAGTGCTACTCCCCAGCACCATAAAAGGAGACAGAAAAATCACATTGAAAACTTGGAGTAGTTGCGAAGTAGGAAGGATTTTTAGCCTCTCGGTCTCTCTCTCTCCCTCTCCCTCCTCCTCCCCTTCTCTTCTCCTTTCCCTTCTCTCTTCCTCTTCTACTCTTTCATTCCTTGAGTCACCAAAAGTTAATTATAAATAAAATTCTAACATGATCTGTGACGGGTGTAAGTCACCTCTTAGGTATGATAATAGAATGCCAAGAGCAAGGCAGCAGATTTTGTGGGAGTAGTTCCCCTTTTCTTCCACTTTCCCTAGCAAATATTCTGGGAAACGAGGCATATTTTTTTCCTCTACATGAAGTATGTCTCACTGTGAAATCATTCTCTTCATTCATCAGACACCCCAAACTTGACCTACAATCCAAACTATGTTCTTTTCTCATTGGAATGTAAGGTTTCTCATTGGAATGAAACTGTTATTTTCACTAACAAAATAGAGACTTCTGTCTAAGTATTACTGTGTGTTGTTTCCTTAAATAGTTTTGCTAAGTCTTCTGGTAAGTGTCTGAGAACACCTATAAGGTCATTGTCCTATCAGCCTTCTTTTTTCTGTAGTGTGTGGATACTGTTGCCATAACAACAGAGAGCCAGTATCCCTGCTCATATTCAGAGAAACAGAACTGTTCCGTCCAATGCATGTGCATGAGTAAGAAGATACACTCCCTAAGGTTGTCTTCAAACTGCAGTTTCCAGAAGGGCTGCAGACTCCTTGATGTCTGCTGTCTTCCTTCTCTTATTAGATATCCTGCATGAGCTCATGATTCAACAAAGCAAGACAGCTCCAGTAAGCTCTCAATCTAGGTCTGGTTGTTATCTGTGTCTGCCAGGAACTACAGCAACTGAGACAAAAGTCCTGGAATTCAGATCTGTAGCGGCAGTTGCCCACAGAGGTGAGCAGTATACCAGCTTGGTTTGTAGACAGCAAAACCTGATTTTCTGCAGATATTTTGAACTTCTCTAGAAACTCATTTCACTGAATTTTCAAATCTGTGGCGCTGCTGTTGCTGGAACACTGCATTTTCAGTTGGCTGGGAGACGTTGCTCTAGCTGATTTTGATACTGGCTGTTTAACTTTCTACATTTTCCTGATTATTTTCCCCAAACTTTAATAAATAGAGCAACTTTGCCGTTTAGAAGCCCTTTTGCTTGTTTTCTCTTTCCTAGTTTTATTTTCTTATATTTATCACCTTATTCTTTCTACTTTCTTTGGTTTCATTTTATAATTATTTTGCTAATTAAATAAAACAAAATAAAGAAAACTAAATGAAAGAAATAAAACTCCATTGGTTTTTAGGATTTTTCTGTTCTCCAGTGTAGTCATTTAAGAGAATAATTTCCCTCCCTGGACTTAACTACATTCCTCAATATTTGATGCTATTGTTTCATTATCATTTAACTCAAAAGTGCTTTGCTTCTCTTAGATATCTTCGCTTGCTCCTATAGTGCGGCCCCTTACCTCCCTCTCTTCAGAAAACAGATGTCTTGTTAGTCACTGGGACCCTTTACAAGAAAGGGTTTCTGAGCCTACACACAGAAAGGGCACCAAAGATTTCTTCAGAGGTAAAACCTACAGACATGAGGACAAAATCACCAGTGTCCTGTAAAATGATAAATAACACACCAGTGTCACAGACAGCATTTGTTTTATGTCTTTTATTTTTGTTATTACAATTACATCATTCCTCCTTCCCTTCCCTCCATCCAAACCCTCCCATACATCCCTCCTTGCCCTTTCAAATTCATGACATCTTTTTTCATTAATTGCTCACATACAAAAAATTATTCACACACACACATACACACACACACATACACACACACACATGCATGCAAGCACACACACATCCTAAATACATAAACAAACCATCTCAGCATTTATAACACTGCACGTAGGTATTGGATATCCAACTGGTATTGGCTAACAACCTGGTGTGCTCCTTCCTGAGGAAGACTGTGCCTCCACTGTCTGCATCCCTCAGCTGCCTGTAGCTCTCTGTATAGGGTTGAGGCCTCCTGGGATTTCCCCACAATCCTCAGCACATTTATCGGTGCTATCTTTATTCAACTCACATTGGGGCAGTCATGTTTGTGAGACTTTGTGGGTGTAGCGTCTGACATTCCCGGGAAACACAATCTCAGCCAATTTCCTGTTCCTCTGGCTCTTACAGTCTTTTACTCCCTCTTCTGCAATGATGCTTGAGCCTTAGGCGCAGGAGTTGTGTTGTAGATGTATCATTTGGGCCTGGACTCCATGATTCCTCACTTTTGTTTGGTTGTGGTTTTCTATAATGGTTTCTGTCTGCTAGAAGAAAACTTTTCTTGATGAGGGGTAAACTATACCTATCTGTGGGTATAGACACAAATATTTAGAATGCAGTTAGGGATTCTGCTGGTTCTGCAAAGTGCCAGTTATAGGTCCTCCTCTAAGATTCACACTTCCCTTGTCCTGGGTAGTCAGCGAGGTTTCTAGCACCAGGCCTGGTTTTCTCTCTTGTTGAGGAGTGTTAAGTCTTATTATAGAGCTATTGGTTACCACCAAGGTATGTGTGCCTCTACTGTCCCCTTAGGGTTATCATACCATGTTGGTCATTCTTGGGGTTCACAGGCATCATAGCTGGGGAGGACCTGCTGGTTGTTTTCCTATTCTGGAAGCTTGCACAGTGCCAGTGCCTTCTGGACCATGAAGGTGAATCCTCAAGGAGAGGACTTACAGCTCAGTTCAGCGCAGGAGCCTCTGGAGTGCATGGTGTCTTTAGCTATAGGAACTCACCTCTGGGGGCTACCAAGGGAAGTAACAATAGCCTAGAATGTCTGGGGAGTCTCTTGTACAGCCCATACTAACAACTGAAAAGAAGGATTCTCAAATCGGTGTTGGGGTTTTTAAAATGGTCTTTGTCTCTTGGAGGGAATCATTATGTCTGCTCAGATGGGGAAATCTCATTAAAACTATATATTTATTTATACACGAGCTTACAGGTGTTAGAGGTATTTTTAAATAGACTAGTTAAGAGTATGATTCTTTAAGACTTTGGAATATTAATCATCTATAAAGAAAAGTGAAAACACAAACATGAAAATGCAGGTAAATGAATACAACCAGGAAAGAGCATTATTGAGTGAGGTAACCCAGCTCCAGACAGACAGACATCACGTGCTCTCTCTCAGCAGAGGCTCTAGGCTCAGTCTCCAGATCTGAGCCCATAACCTGGGGTAACTGCAGAAACCAAGAAAGTGAAAGGGACAATACTGCAGTAGCATGAAGGGGTACGATAGAGAGGGGGTGGTTGGTTACAAGTGATCTGATGTGGGAATGAGAAGTGGGGATCTGACGAGGCAGGAAGAAGGTAGATACAGGATACCATAGAGAGGGGGTGGTTGGTTACAAGTGATCTGATGTGGGAATGAGAAGTGGGGATCTGACGAGGCAGGAAGAAGGTAGATACAGGAGGACGGGGAAGAAGGTAAAATATCCCAGACTATGATCCACGCAGCACCAGGCGCAGGCTCCCTCTCACTGCATGGATCTCAAGATGGCCGAGTCATGGTTTGGCCACTCCCACAGTTTTGCCCCACCAGGACCCCATCTTGGAGGCAAGACAGATTGTAGGTAGTAGGTTTTGTGGTGGGTTGATATTCCAATCCTAGCACTGGAAGCCTTGCCTGGTTATAGAAGATTACCAGTTCTGACTCTGTATCCACCATTACTAGGAGACTTCCCTAGAGTTACTTCTGGTAGATTCCAGGGAGTTCCCACTGTACAAGAATTTTACACCAACCCAAACGCTCCCTAATTCCAGTCATCTCTCCCAGCACTCTTCCCTTACATCCCCTGCCACGCCACACCTGTTCCCATCCCCACCCCCACCCCCGTACACCCCAGAATCTATTCTATTCTCCCTTCCCAGGGAGATCCAAGTGTTCCCCTTTTGACCCTTGTTGTTACTTAGCCTCTCTGGTCTGTGGATTGTAGCATGGGTACCCTTTACTTTACAGCTAATACCCACTTATGAGTGAATACATGCCATTGTTTCTCTGGGTCACTCACTCAGGATGAGTTTTTCTAGTCTCATACATTTGACTGCAATTTTCCCGATGCCATTGCTTTTAACAGCTGAGCAGTACTCCATTGTTTAAACCTAACACATTTTCTTTATCCATTCCTTGGTTGAGAGGCTTTCTGGCTATTATGAGTGAAGCAGCTATAAACATAGTTGAGGAAGTGTCCTTGTGGAAGCATGGGACAGTGTCCTTTGGGTATATGCCCAAGAGTGGGACCAGAGTCTGGGCAGTCCAGAGACCCAGGATAAAACCAAACATGATGGGCAGAAACAAATAAATAAATAAAAATAAAAACAAAAGTCAATGAAATGATTCCTAATGATATTCTGCTGTACTCACAGATCAGTGCCTAGTCCAGCTGTCATCGGAGAGGCATTGTCCAGCTACTGATAAATACTAGGCGGAGCCAGGGGAACCCCGCAGAAGAGGGAGAAGAGTGATTCTAGGACCCAGAGGGGTAAAAGACACCATGAGAACACAACCCACAGGACCATTTAAGCAGGGCTCATAGGGCCTCCCAGAGACTGAGGTAGCAATCATGGAGCCTGCACAGGTCTGAACTAGGTCCTTTGCATACATGCTGTGGTTGTTTAGCTTAGGGTTTTTTGTTGTTGTTTTGGGGTGTTTGTTTGTTGTTTGTTTTTAAGACAGGGTTTCTCTGTAGCTTTGAAGCCTGTCCTGAAACTCGTTCTTTTAGACAAGGCTAGCCTCGAATTCACAGAGATCCACCTCTCTCTGTCTTCCGAATACTGGGTTTAAAGGCATGTGCCACCATCACCCTGCTTAGCTGGGGGGTTTGTGGGACTCCTAACAGTAGAAGTGGGAGTGTCTCTGACTCTTTTGCCTGCTCCTGGCACTCTTTTCCTCCCACAGACTCACCTTATCCAGTCTTGATGATAAGAGGGTCTGTGCCTAGTCTTAAGTAATTTGTTACACCCTGTTGGCTGATGTCCCTGAGAGGCCTGCTCTTTGTTTGTTTTTCTTATTGTTGCTATTGTTGTTATTGCTGCTATTTTTAAGGGAAATGAAGGAGGAGGGGGATCTGGGGAAGAGGAGCGGTCGCACGGGACTGGGAAGAGTGGAGGGAGAAGAAACTGTGGGTGGATGTAACGCATGTAAAGAATAAAAATGAAATCAACAAACACCCAGACTGCAGTGTACAGGCAGAATGCCAGCTCACCACGGATTTCAGCTGACCTTATACTGCTGGAAAAGATTCAGAAAGCGGGGGATGAGGGAAGCTAGGGAGTGCAGAGACCTAGGGGTGGAAAGGAGACATGTAAACAATGAGTGAACTAGATTGCTCTTACTGCAGAATTTATGTTATGAAATAGGTCATTTTAATGATTAGGTCTTAGAATTAAGAACCATTACAAAAGTGCATTGGAAATTTGTATGAAGTGATTATTATAGGAATATTTACCAGGAAGTTTAGTTAGAAGGAGGAAAAGATGTGTGAGAGCAGAAAGCAGGCTTGCATTCCGAGTGAGGGCAGTGGGAAGAGGGCCAGAGGTGAGTTTACCCAAGCTCATTAATCCTCACCGTCACTGGGAATTCGGGCAATAAATGCACAGTAACCCTCCAACCACATCAAAGAAACTGCGTTCCATTTTGGCCTAGAAAATTAGGAGTCAAGTCAGAAGACTTTATTATATGGTCAAATGCTTCTCACTTTTTCCTTTGTTGGGGGAAGTACTTCCTGGTATTCGGGGAGCGTTGGTTGCCATTTCACTTGGTCGGTCACTTTGGATCTGCGCTACTGTGATGCGCTTCACCCTGATACAGTCCACATTTATACAGAATCCCACACTCCATACTTTAACCGTGAGCCAAAAATCATGCCACATCCGCCTGATGCTACGGGTCGCTCGCTTTGGATGCATCATACTGAAGAATCCTACGGCCTGCCGAGACCTCTGCCGGGTCTGTCGCAGCATCCGTCTCCCTTCCAGCAGTGTCATCATCGTCATATTGCATGTGACATCAGAGACAGACTCCCATGAGTGCTTCTGTAGGCCACTATTCCCATAGTCCCCATCTCCTTATGATTATCATTTTCTTTATAAATCTCCTTTGACCTCTGCTCACCAATGAAAGCATTAATTCTCATAGCAGAAAATGCTTATATTGGAAACTACCTACATCTCCTGTATCAATTGACTTTTGTCTTCTCTAATAGAAAAGTTATAAAGTGTTTTGTCTTTGCTAATAAAGTTTTCAATTTTTATGAATTATGACAATTTGACATGTGTCTCAAAACTGAATTATTTGATCATGACTATACATGAATTTGTCTTTCTAAAAAAATAACTTTATTCTCTTTTCCCAAACCATGGCATGGGAATATGTAGCCAGAAAGTTCTTGGTACTGAAGCATAAGAACACAGGCCACAGAGAGGAAATCGGTGTTTTCAACTATTTGCTTCTCCTTCTGCTGTTGTCCCCCAAAGCTCCCCGAGAAGCCACAACATTCCTGCGGATGGTGTTATGAACACTATAATGTCTGTACTAAGAAAACTCAGGGCTGGAGAGATGGCTCAGTTGTTAAAACCACTGTCCACTCTTTCAGAGGACCTGGGATTTAATTCCTAGCACCCACATGGTGGCCAACAACCATCTGCAACTCCAGACCCAGGGGATCTGATGCCTGGCCTCCAAGGACATCAGGTACTCGTGTGATGAACAGATATATATGCAAACAAAACACCCAAACACATAAAAATAAATTTCTTTTGAACCTTGCTATGAAGAAGGATGCTGTTTACTCTGTGCCTCTGATTTTTTAGTGATTTCTCCCTAAGCCTTTCCTTGCACCATGCCCAGCGGCCTGATGAATCTGAGACAGGAGTTGGTCGTACACACCTCAGCATTTCTTAGCCTTCTTTCTTTTAGGAGCAGGTACTCAGCAGCATCTTCCATACCAAAGGCCAGGGTCCACCAGAGAGTCATCTGCAGATGTGGGCAGTTTAATTTCAGGAATAAACTATTAAGACATCCCTTTCCTGTACAGTGTGTGAAAGCTGCTACTGGCTGGCATGTTAGCTTCCATCCGACTTACTCTTTTTCTGTCATGAAATTAGTCAAGAGGCTCTTGATACCCAGTCTGCTCCACACTGCACCTGCTCCACTGGACACTTGACTGGTGCAGACAGAAGAGCTAGGGGAAGGCAAGGCTGGCTGCACTCTGAATGTGGGTGTGAGCAGACATCCATTTCCTTCCTGAAAGCCTTTGTTCTAGCTGACACTCACGAGAGCCACTGCAGTCCTCCAAAACTTCTGTCTCAAATAAACTTCCTTTGATTCTTCTGTCATGTAGCCTGAGACCATAAACCAGGACTGGGCAATCAGCAGATACATTCCCTCACGGAGGCAGAATTTTCCTTTCAATGGGTGAAATTTTCCCAAAGGACTGCTTTCCATGTCTCAAAGCAAAGGAGTCTTCTAGTATAAAAATTGAGAACCTAGGGCTGGGTGTGGTGGTGCACACCTTTAATCCCAGAATTTTAATGGCAGAGGCAGGTGGATTTCTATGAGACCGAGGCTAGCCTAGTCTACAGAGTGAGTTCCAGAGCTAAATATTAGAAGAATCCTGTCTCAAAAGAAAATCTAGAACCTAAAGGCCATTTCAAACAAACTGAACTAATTCAAACCAATTGATGTGTGACCAGAATTCTCCCCAACAATGAAACACCACAGTACCAAGCGCCTCACTTCCAAATGACCCAGAGAGCCTCTGAGATAGACAATTGGGAAAAGTGGAAAGGTTGAAATTTCCTTTACCAGGCTTTCTCCTTTGCATCCACTGAATTCCAGGTCTCTCTCTCTTCTCTGTGTTGACTTGTCTAATGTATGTAGGAATAGCATCTCCCAGTGTTTCCTCATTGAGGCCAAGTGATCTTACATAATCTCAACTCCCCTAACAAAAGAAACAAGAAAAAGTGTCATCTGAATTTGGCAAATATTCTTGCGAAAAAAAAATCTTTAAGCAAAAGCATATTTGTTGATGTACTGGGACAATACACTCCTAAAACAGATCAAAATTTCCACGAGCCAACTCAGTCCTTAGCTTCAACATTCACACTTTCCTCAGACACAGCAACTATCACCCTGGTGAAGCCACCTCACTAACCTGTCACTAGTGAGCCAAATGCCTTTGCAGAGGACCAGAGGAATTTCAGAACAGTCACAGAGAGTGCCCAACTGCAGAAATCCTGGGCTGTGCTAAGTAAAGAAACCACCTGCCTGATACACAGGAGATCAGCCACAGTTGGTGTGTCTCTGTGTCTCCAGTCATGTAGAGCAACAGATCTCATCTGACGCACTCCCCTCTTCTTCAAGGCTATGAAGAGAGGGGTCTTGTGACAGTGAGAGACAGCACTACTCCACTTACTGTGTTCAACTTCAAAATAAAAATAAAGATTAGGGAAAGAAATATGTTCTTTCCCAAGTAACAAGTAGAGGGGACAAAGGGGGTAGAGTTCTAAGGAATATCAAGGAGCTGCAGCCCCAAGCCAAAGAAAGAGGGGTTGCTGAGAAACTTGTGTAAAAACCAATTGGAAAGTCTATAAATCTGGGGAAATACAGGCTATTCATGGAAACACTTGTATTTTTAATATTAAAGGGTAGTTTATCCTTCTGGTATTTCTGCCTATATGCTCCTCGTCTTCTCTGTGGATTCTCAGTAGACAGGAGCTGCTTGCAATTAGCATCTGGGAAAAGAATATGCTAAGATGCCAAATTAGCTCTCAAGCGTGGCAGTGCACAGGATGGTGCTATGGGCTGCTTTGCCTTGTTTTCCTTGGGAGCTGTAAGAATGGTTGGTAACTCTACCAACTTCTGATCAAGGTGCTCCTTATCCTTCTCAGAAGTTCCTGGTAATAATAAAAACAAGTATTAGTGGAAATTATTGTTAATTATTATATTAATATAATACTGATCTAATTAGTATCTAGTGATACTTTGTCCAAGCAAAACTCACAAAACATCTCCAAGTGTTTTCCACTCAGTACTCTGACCCATAACCCTGACCAGTATTAGTTTAGGAACAGACCAGGTCACCAGTGTAGGTTAGAGAAATATGTTGTTCTTTATGTTTAAAATTGTTTTGGCAACTTGTATATCCTCATTTACTTTTTTCTTTCTTTCTTTTTTCTTTCTTTCTTTTGTTTTTTTTTTCTAGATAGGGTTTTTCTGTAGCTTTGGAGCCTGTTGTCCTGGAACTAGCTCTTATAGACCAGGTTGGCCTTGAACTCACAGAGCTCTGCCTGCCTCTGCCTCCCAAGTTCTGGGATTAAAGGTGTACACCACCACTGCCTGACATAATTTTTATTTAATAAATAGCTGAAAAAATTATAAGATTTATGCTGAATCTGTTGATAACGTTAACAAATAGTGCCACACTGACAATATTAAACCACGCATTTCATGTGGTACATTCCCATTTTTCTAGAGCTTCCTTAATTTATTCAGATATGTGCTATAGTTTCAAGATATTTTTTTCACTTTTTAGGTAAATTAATTCCTGCAGATTATTAGTTTTAAAATTAATGACTTAAAATTGTGATGTGGGATGCCCCTCTGTATGCTGTAAATACCATTGGTTAATAAAGAAACTGCTTTGGACCTGCACAGGGAATAGAGGTAGGATAGGCAGGGAAAACTAAACTGAATCCTGGGAGAAAGGAGGCAGAGCCAGAGAGAAGAGAAGCCATGGAGCTGCTGCCAATAACACTTTAGCTGGTAAGCCACAGCCTCATCATAATACACAGATGAATGGAGATGGGTTAAAATCAGATGTAAGAGTTAGCCAATAAGATGCTAGAGCTAATAGACCAAGAAGTGACTTAAATAATAATGGTTTCTGTGTGATTATTTCAGGGTTAAGCAGCCAGAAACCAGAAAGTGGCCTCCTCCAAGTGGCACCCATGTGGCCAACTAAAAACTTTAAAATCACTTAAAAACCTGAAAGAACTTGAAAAGAAATTCTAGACACAAAAATACAGACTTTAACACAGTTTCTTGCTGTTTGCTGGTGGTGTGCCACAGCTCCTTTGAGAGAAGTTTTCCTGATTCAGCGGTAGCAGGAAAAAGAGCCATGCCATTTTGAAATGCCAGCTTTTCTGGGCCATGCTGCCAGTGCAAAATCTGGCTCTTTGAGGAGACTGAACATTTAAATGGGATTTGTAAGTAGCGTGTTACAAACTGCTTAATGGCTTGGCATAGACCAGCTGCATACTTGGAACTGAGGCAGTGAGCACAGCTTGCAGAAGCAGTGCATGGACATCTACCATATTGGACTGTGTGGAGCAAGCAGGAAGTACCATATATACCCTAGTAATGCTGTAACTTAAGTTTTTAAGTGGTTAGCATTTTAACAAGCACTCCTGGACAGTAAGAATTACAGTTACACAAAAGGACAAATTCAGATGAAAAAGATCTCTAAATTAGATGCAGTGTGTTTAAAAACTGTACATAGGCTTCCTGGAAGAGAGAAGAAAAAGAATATAGACAGTTATAAAAAGAAGTAAATGATATTTTAAAAAATGTAAAGTCTTTAAAGAGACAGAGTACAGTCAGTCATAGACCAAAGGAGTAAAAAGAAAATAAGCCACATAAAGATGGACTATACACAGAGAGTCTGGATTATGGATATTATTGTGTTTTCTTTGAATTTTTTGACTGTGAAGGAGCTAATACAGAGAGACATTTTATTGTATGGCTGATAAGCTAAACTAGCATGTGTATTATAAAGGTATCTTGACTTCAGAATTTGTGTCTAAGGATATGTTGCTTTGGAAAAAGAGGTTCTTCTTTTGTTTTCACAGAGGAGGAGAACCTGTGGATTTATCCCAGGCTAATGTGGTTTGATGCACCAAGACCCCCTGAAGGGTCACCTTGAACAGCCCCCAAAAGTTACTTTACCCAATAAACATCAGGAAGAAGTTTGGACAAAACTATGCCCAAATTCCCAAATATTGTCTATAAATGTTTCTTTACATTTAAAGGAGGATATGCTATAGAGATTTGCATTGGTATGGATCTTGTTTACTGATACAAATTTAAGGTCAACTTTGTTATATTATATTTCTGCTCTTGATTAAGGTATTACGTATGCAGCTCATTTAAAAATGTAATGTATAATTTAAAAATATAGGTTAATAGATAATCATCTATAATAGTTAAGCTTGTAGTCATGTTAGCTAGATTTTCTAGATGTACAGAGATGTATTTCATATAGGTAAACATTCTTCAAATCTTTCAAAGACTACAGAATATGGCATTTAAAATGTTTTAAGAATTTAGGACTTTCATGACAATGAGACACATCTGTTCCTGGCAGCACCAATCTACTTCAAGAGGAAGATGGACATCAAAGGAGCTCATTATGGAGTTTGCTAGTCATTTGGGCAAGAGACTGTTCTTGCCTGGACTGCTTGATGATATTCTTTAGGATACAGAAAAAGTGACACTATGGACCTATAGGCTGAAGATGGATGGGTAACTGTCCAGGTAGCAAAATGTCTCTGTCAATTCTAGAGTTTTGGCAGTTGCTGACAATGTATTTCCTGTTTACTTAGGTAATATTATATCCTTCTGGAGTCTTTGATAGGGCTGAAGAACAGATAGTTATAATTATACTTTTCCTTAGTTATGACAAAAGACAAAATAGATACAAATATTGTAACTGTAATTATTGCTTGGTAACTGTTTTTACTATAATATGTAATTTTACTATGTTAAAGTTAAACCTTCCTTTTAATTTAAACAGAAAATGGGAGGTAATATGGGATGCCCCTCTGTATTCTGTGAATACCATTGGTTAATAAAGAAACTGTCTTGGGCCTGCATAGGGAATAGAACTAGGTGGGGAAAACCAAACTAAATGCTGGGGAAAAGGAAGCAGAGTCAGAGAGAAGAAGCCATGTAGCTCTGCCGGAGACAGACGCACGGAACTTTAGCCAGTAAGCCACAGCCTCATGGCAATACACAGATTAATAGAAATGGGTTAAAATAATATGCAATAACTAGCCAATAAGACACTAGAGATAACAGAACAAGCAATGATTTAAATAATATGATTTATGTGTGATTATTTCAAGAGTCTGAGCAGCCGTGAGTCAACAATGGCCTCCTTACAACAAAATTGTTTTTGTAATTTCCATTTTAGGTTTTCCTTGCTACAGTATAGAAATAGAACAGATTTTTTTTTTCATATTGATTTTTTTATCCTGCAACTCTGCTGAACTCATACATGAGATCCAACTAGTTTTGAGGGGATTTTTTGTGATTGTTTGAATGCTAGATCGTGCTGTCTGCAAATAAAAATGATTTTACTTCCTCCTTTTCAATTCATGTGTCTTCTGTTTATTTTCTGTGTCTTGTGCACATGATAGAATTTCCATTACAATGCTGAGTATAAGCAGAGAAATCAATCTCTTGCTTTTTCTGTGGTCTTTGCCTCTCAGTTGAGGTATTTAAACAATTTAAATTAAATGTGGATTACATTTTATATGTGGATGCGTTTACATATGCACGTACATATTTTATATATATAGTTACTTCATGTAGGCATGCATATATTTAAACATGCAATTTGTTTGATTGGCTTTAAACAAGGGAGAAACAAAGTCCTTTTTCCTAAAGGACCATATAATCTTTTTCTGCCTTTTCTTTTTTAAACTTTCTGTGTAGAATGAGTTTTTGGGGCTTTTTTATTTTAAACCTTCTCTTCTAGTTAGCCCACAGCTCTCCATTATTTAATTCAGTGCTTGGATTAGGGCCTCAAAAATATTTTCATTATTTCAGTTCTTATTTAAATGGTACTATGCCCCTTTACATATAGTCTAATATATGTCTTCTTTCTCTGACTTCACATCATCATCAATGTTTTAATTCTACACATATGTTGTGAGTTGCACAATCTACTTCTATTAGTTTTATATTAAATTGAATTACAGTTTAAAGGGCTATAAATAATAGTATATATATATTTATTTACCAAT
>NC_022020.1:5343059-5344178 GCF_000317375.1 Microtus ochrogaster
CCATACTGATATCCAAAGCTAAACCATTCTATTTCAGCTTAACATGTATTAGTTATAGTAATTTTCTTTCTGTCTCTATTTCTTGAAGTGTATTTCTCTTCCTGGACCTGGCAGTTAATACTTTTCACTAAGTCTGCAAATTTCAACCATTGATTTCTTCAAATATTTCTCCTGCCACACTCTCCTCTAGGATTTAGTAAAATGACTTAGAAACAAGTTCATCCTTCCTGTCTATACTTTGGGCCTTTGCTCAATGACACCATAGGATTGTTTGACTGAGAGTTAGGTTCTCACTGTCCTGAAGCAAAGCCACCCTTGAAGTCTGCCTGATAACCTATGAATTTTAGTCTTTCCCAGTAGCTTTGTTAAACAGCTACCATTCCACTGGGCTGTTAGGGGCGGCTTTCTTCTCTTCTGAACTCTGTCTGAGAGAAGACTAGCATTGGCCTGAGGTCCTTTTCCCTAAGACACAGTCTGGCACTATCTTGAGAGAGACACTGAAGTCATATTTAGCACCAGAATTAGATTTTACCTTTTGATATAAGAAGTATCAAATATTCTGTTTATAGGATTTTAAAAGACCCTCATTTTAGGGCTAGATAAATGGCTCAGCCATTTTTCCTCTTTCAGAGGACTTGAGTTCAGTTCCCAGGATCCACATCAGAAGATTCACAACTGTCTGTCACTCCAGCTCCTAGGAATCCAACATTCCCTTCTGGCCTCCTTTGGTGCCTGCCCCCAAGTGGAAAAGTTCACACAGACACATTCATACATATAACATTTTTCAATCTTAAAAATCTTAAAAGTTTTATTTAACTCACTTTCCCTCAATATTGATTTATTTTTGCTTATTTTGAGTTCTATGGAAAGTTTCTTCTATTTGATGTTCATTGATTAATAGTCATGTTTAAAACAGGGGCACTAAAAGCCTCCAAGTGTATGAGAGGGCTTGCGTATGCAGAAGAGTATGCAGAAGAGTATGCAGAAGAGAGTATGCAGAAGAGAGTATGCAGAAGAGAGTATGCAGAAGAGAGTATGCAGAAGAGTATGCAGAAGAGAGTATGCAGAAGAGTATGCAGAAGAGAGTATGCAGAAGAGTATGCAGAAGAGAGTATGCAG
>NC_022020.1:5344665-5362725 GCF_000317375.1 Microtus ochrogaster
AGAGTATGCAGAAGAGTATGCAGAAGAGTATGCGGAAGAGTATGCAGAAGAGAGTATGCAGAAGAGTATGCAGAAGAGTATGCAGAAGAGTATGCAGAAGAGTATGCAGAAGAGAGTATGCAGAAGAGTATGCAGAAGAGTATGCAGAAGAGTATGCAGAAGTACTCTTTACCACGGAGCCATTTCTCCAATCCCCACTCCAAATATCTTTAGATATCTCTTAAGACAGTTGTATTCCTTCCTGTGTGTGTAGGGGGGTAAAAGGGGTAAAGGATTCTGATCTTTTTGAATAACTCATGCCAACACTCTGATCCATGAAGGAAGAAAACTAGCTCAGCTTATTGGCAATACCATCTAAATTTCCCATTTTTTCTGTCCAGTACTTCATGAAAGTAACTCCATCTGCTTATCCCTGTTGGAGAGAAAACTTTTTACAAAGCAAAGAATGGCTAGCTCATCAGAATGTGTGTGTGCATAGTGGGGTGGGGCAGAATCTGAGATCCTGCAGAATGTGGGGGGTGCAGAATCTGAGATCCCGCAGAATGTGTCCCTATTGAGTGTAGAATCTGAGATCCCTCAGAATGCAGGGGAGAGGGGAAAAGAATCTGAGATCCCACAGAAAGGGGGCCAGAATCTGAGGTCCTACAGAATGTATGTGTGGGGGTTGCAGAATATGAGATCCTACAGAATGTGGCAAGGGCTGAATCTGAGAATCCACAGAATGTGTGTGTGCAGTGGGGTGGAATCTGAGATCCCGCAGAATATATGTGTGTGGAGGCAGGCGGATATCCGAGATTCCACAGTATGTGGCTGGAGGGGGGTGGTGCAGAACCTGAGATCCAGAGAGTTCTCGGAGCCATTCACTCTCACCCCAGAGGCCCTGGGCACTCTTCCGTGTAAACCAGGTTATCTCTGTCCTCTTCACCGCTTGCACAACGCAGGCCTTGTTACCAGCTCCTAAAAGGACATCACTTCCTACTCCCAAACCCCATGACTCTCATTTTCCTGTCTCTAGTGCTCATTTAGCAGGCTTCTAACATCTCCTTGCTGTTTGCTTGTGATCACATTTCTAAGAGACTCTTCGCCATCTCTTGCCTTTCCTGGATGATTTTACCTGGTTCAAAGTCACTGTACTGACTGGTTTGTGTGTGAACTTGACACAATCTGGAGTCATCAGAGGAAGGAGCCTCCATGAGATCCAGCTGGAAGGCATTGTCTCATTTAGTGATCACTTTGAGGGGGAGCATCCCATGGTGGGAGGTGCATCTCTGGGCTAATAGTCCTGGGTGCTATAGGAAAGCAGGCTGAACAAGCCATGTGGAACAAGTCAGTACACAGCTCCCCTCGATGGCCTCTGCATCAGCTCCTGACTCTGGGGCCTTGCCCTGTTTGAGCTCCTGTCCTGAGGTCCTTCAGTGATGAACAGCAATGCTGCAGTGTAAGGCTAAAAAACCCTTTCCTCCCCAACTTCCTTTTTCGTCATGGCGTTTGTTGCAACAACAGAAACCCTAACTAAGAGAGTTACCTTCTAGGTGTGCACCAACATCTGCATCAAGGCACTCTTAGGTGTCTTTAGAATTGCCGTCAGCTTCAGATCAAAGTCTGGCATTTCTGACCCCTGTTCTCCCACCCCCTGGTCAAGCACACATGCACATAGCCATGCACATGCTTCTCCAGCCTCATTCTCTTCTTAATAGGGAATACTTAATGCATCCTTTTAATTTATTTTGCCTACACAAAAGACAAAGAAATAAAATATGACTTTCATTACTGATTAGGATATTGTTCTAGAAAACCACATTTCCTCCCAAAGTCTGTGAGGCTTTTAATTTCAATAAATTACCAATTGCAGTGAACATGCAGGTCTAGAATAGTTAAGAATTTTTCCAGTGTCATGCAATCAGATCATAGCAGAACCAGGCTTGGTTCCTTTCAAATCTCTACATGACTTGGATACATTTGAGACCTGGCTCAGCCTCAACAGTTCTCAGCTGAGAGCTGCTGCTTTTGCTCCATCCATACCCCCATCTCTTCCTTCTATCAAATCACTTTGAAACAAACTTTTCAGATGAAAAATCAGTTAATTTAAAAAAAATAAAAAAAAACAGTTAATAGTTTAGAATAATTAGATTTTAAAAAGAATGCCATTTTAAACTATGAATAAAATGTTACCAATTTGAAACAAGTTCTTTTGACAATTAAAAAAACAATAAATTAACAATCTGTGTTTTAGAATGTTCCCATTGAGCTGACCATAAACTAGACACTACTGTATCTTTCAGAAGAAGAGAGTTTCCAGGTCAATGAAGATCGCAAAGCTTGTGACTTCTATCTGCCCCCAACTTTGGAGCTTTGTTTTATGGCTTTGTTTTGTTTTTTTAAACTGTTTTTTTGGGTTCAGTCTGCTCTCAACAGATACAGACTTACCTCGGCTCTTTGGTTCCTCTTAGGTATTTCAGACAGTCTTTATCTCTGTATTATTTATCTACAAGACGAGCTTAATTTCTGCTCAAAGTAAAAATTCGATCATTGCTTACTTAAGGAGTTATGAGGACAGCAAAGAGATCACAAGGAAGGAAGAAACAGAAATCATCTGTCCTGGGGCTCTTCAGGCCAGGGCAGGAAGGGCGTCCCACTATCGGTCTCTGCTCAATCAAATGACCCAGATTCCGTGCAAAAGGTGTCTCGTGGTTCTCACTTCACCTCACAGCAGTGAAGAGCCCCGAGAGCAGCACCGGGGTCCCACACTGAAGACGCCTTTTTGGTGTCCTGAGGAGCTATTAGCGTGCAGGCCAGGTGGACAGGCAGACTCCTCTGGGCTGCTTCATGCTTTACCAAAGGAGGGCGCAGCTAATGGATAGAAAAGGTCATTTTCACAACGCTGCCTACAGAATGAGAGAAACTCCAGATGCTGGACAGTCTCCTGCACCGGAGGCCTAGCCTCACATTGTGGCATGGTTAAACTTTGAAAAATAGCCTGGTCAGGTGTCGGGCACAGCCAAGAGAAGAAAAAACTTAAAGTGAGAATTCCTCAGCTCCTGAGAAGGCCAAACAGCGACCCCAGTTTCCCAGGCTCCTGAGGAGCACAGAAACTTCACCATCCTGTGCACACAGATCATCTATTAAAACAAGTCACACTGGAAAGTCACGGAGGGGAAAGGCTTATCCCTTCAGAATCGGGGACGCTCATGTTTATGCCCTGAATGTAGTTTCTGGGACTTTGATTCTTGCAAGCAAAGGAGTGAAACAGCTTTAAGAACAAAGTGTCTTGGCCTGAGAATAATTTCTTGCGTGTTCAGTCAGAGACAGTTTATTCTGAGTCTGTTTAGTGTCACAGTCAAGGGAAGGAAGAAAGAAAACATTGATCCAAGAAGCCATCTTGCTCTGAGGGGTGATGAAGTACATTTTTGTGTGCTGAGGTACTCTGATGGTTCTGCTGTGCAGAAGGAGCCTGAATAGGCAGGTACAGGAATAGGCCGCTTCACTGCAAGATTATCTGGCCTTGGGCCTCTGGGGGAGGTACACCAAGAGGCAGAACTAATCCTTTCCAAGAAGAAAGGATGGCGTCTTCCTCTAATTTGATATATCACTCGAGTGGTGGGTGGGACCGCTCTTTCCAGTCCTTTTGGCCTAGGCAGTGAATTATTCCTCCTGTTTCTGCTCTGTAGTGGTCAGTGAGCCAGGAGTCACGCAGTGACTCATGGCATCATCAGCAATGTAGATTTGGGGGGACTCACTGGGTTCAAGGGTTCACACTGATAAAGAAAGTCGGCCTTCATTGCAATGGTGTCTTTCTCCATGCTACGTGTCCCCTGTGGTTTTCCTAGCTGCCACAGCCATCTGACTTTGTATAAGACTCAGAAGACAGCAATGCATAACACTGGGAACTAGAGTCGAGGATATGATGTTTTAGGGGATTTCTAAAATGGATGCCCACGTGGCAGGCCCTTTATGTACTTCTAAAACCATTTTTATTTTTGTCATTTGTGCTGTCTAGTTTTATGTCAGCTTGTATTAGCTAGAGACATTTTGGAAGAGGGAACCTTAACAGAGAACACCCCCAGCCCCACACTGGCCTATAGGCAAGCTTGTGGTGCATTTTCTTGATTGATGATGAATGGGGGAGGGCCTGGTTCGCTGGGGGAGCTGCTGCCCCAGGGCTGGTGATCCAGGTGCTATAAGAAAGCAGATGGAGAACACCATGAGGAAAATGGCAGTAAGCAGCTTCCCTCCATGGCCTCTGGTTCTTGCCCTGCATGAGTCCTGCTATGACTTCTCTGGATAATGGACTATAACCTAAAAGATAAAATAAACCCTTTCATCCCCAATTTGCCTCTGGTAGGAGTGTTTTTATCAAAATAATAGAAATGCTAACCAAGACATGTTTATTTAATAAAAGATAATACTTTGGTGCTTTGGGGAAAGTACATTGCAGCCTGATTTACTACTATAAGGTGGATGTCTCTCAACTTCAGCCGCTGGGTGTCCCTGATTCTACAGTAAAAGTTCAACAAATTTCAAGTAAAATGAGGCTGTACACACACACCTATTTGTCTCTCACAGGTCTTCTCAGACCACACCTTCCTTAGCCCAGGTATCTCTCTCACACCTCAGACCACACCTACCTTGGCCCAGGTTATCTCTCTCATACCTTATACCACGCCTTCCTTAGCCCAGGTTATCTTTCTCTTTCTTTATCTCTCTCTCTCTCTCTCTCTCTCTCTCTCTCTCTCTCTCTCTCTCTCTCTCTCTCCCTCTCTCACAGGTCTTCTCAGAACACACTTTCCTCAGCCCAGGTCGTATTCCCTGATGACTTCTCTAAACAGGTGACTAAGCTTGTGAGGCATCCATTCAAGACACTTACACTAGCACAAGGGAGATTGCCAAAAGTTTGTAGCCCCTTGAAGTAAACTCATCAATCCAACAAATATTTTTGGACATCTACCACATACAGGGCACTAAACACCAAAGATCCAGTACCAGCAAAACAAAATTCCCTGCCTCTTAGGGAGTTCACATTGTGGAATACCGACAGGCAAAGTGCACAAAAGGAGTTAAACTCAGAAAACAGAGCAGGTGTCTCAGCAGGGACTCCAATTCCAACTGCAGATCCAGACTTGGCTTCACTGTAATATTTGCTTTCTTTTTATACTTTTTTTATTGAGCTATACATTTTTCTCTGCTCCCCTCCCTTCCTCTCCCCTTCCCTTCAACCCTCCCCCATGATCCCCAGGCTCCCAATTTACTCAGGAGATCTTGCCTTTTTCTACTTCCCATGTAGATTAGATTCATGTATGTCTCTCTTAATGTCCTCGTTGTTGTATAGGCTCTCTGGGATTGTGATTTGTAGGCTGACTATCTTTGCTTTATGTTTAAAGACCACTTATGAGTTAGTACATATGAAAATTGTCTTTCTGGGTCTGGGATATCTCACTCAATATGATGTTTTCTAGATCCATGCAAGTGCCTTCAAATTTCAAGATATCATGAAAACAGCCTGGTATTGGCATAAAAACAGACAGGAGGACCAATGGAACCAAATGGAAGACCCAGATATGAATGCACACACCTATGAACATCTGATTTTTGACAAAGAAGCAAAAAATATCAAATAGAGAAAAGAAGGCATATTCAACAAATGGTGCTGGCATAACTGGATATCAATATGTAGAAGA
Source organism: Microtus ochrogaster (assembly GCF_000317375.1). Lineage (NCBI taxonomy): Eukaryota > Metazoa > Chordata > Mammalia > Rodentia > Cricetidae > Microtus > Microtus ochrogaster. The sequence goes on from NC_022020.1 coordinate 5,350,341, forward strand.
ATGAAATTAGATCCATATCTATCACCATGCACAAAACTCAAATCTAAATGGATCAAACACCTCAACATAAAACCAGCCACACTGAACCTCATAAAAGAGAAAGTGGAAAGTACACTTGAACTCATTGGCACGGGAGACCACTACCTGAGTATAACCCCAGTAGCACAGACACTGAGAGAAACAATTAATAAATGGAACCTCCTGAAACTGAAAAGCTTCTATAAAGCAAAGGACATGGTCAACAAGACAAAACAGCAGCCTACAGAATAGGAAAAGATCTTCACTAACCCCACATCAGACAGAGGTCTGATCTCCAAAATATACAAAGAACTTAAGAAATTGGTCATCAAAAGAACAAATACTTCAAGAAAAATATGGAGTACAGACCTAAACAGAGAATTCTCAACAAGGCTCTGGTGCTGGGCTTTCTCACACCCTTTCAGAAAGTAAGCATTACTTTTTTCTGCTGTGTAGTACTCCATTTTGTCTGATCACAACTTGAAGGAGTAAGAGAGAACCAAAAGCACACCCCAGGAAGAGCGGGCAAGGAGAATAAAGTGCCCTGGATGCCCAGAGGTAGAATTGGGGGACATGTGAGGGGAGCAGGAGAGTGACTAGTGGGAATCACAGTGGAGTGAACTCAGAAAGGCGTGGAATGAAAGGGCGTGAGAAAGCCCAGCACCAGAGCCTTGTGCGGGGTGGTGGGTAAATGAGGAGAGTGAAATCTGATCTGCATGTCATAATAAAGTTCAATCTTTCTGCCATATTGGAGGATAAAACGAAAGTAGGTGGCTCATTTGGGGTCATTAATATCATTAAGGAAGCAATGTAAATGACCCAGGAAAGAAATTAGGTTTGTTTTAACTAGAGTGGTAGCAGGGAGGCATGAAAAGTAACTGGAATCTAAATATAATTTGAAGGTAAACCCATTAAAATTTCTAGATTATAGCTCAATGCCTGCTCTACACGCTATGGTACAGTTCGGTTTAGGAGTCAGGTAAGGGCCTGGAGATTGAAACACACACAGAGACACAGGTAATGCCAAAAATTCCCCAAGAATGCCCTTTATTGTGTTACAGAGCAGCTTATAGAGGGTCTCCTTGACTAATGGCCATCCCCTAACTCTCAGCTGCAAACCCACTAGAAAACATTGCCCTGCCACCAGGAACTCCTCAGAGTCTCAAGCTCAGAGCAGCTCCAAGACAAGTTGTTTGCTCAGGGCAGCTGCAAGCATAGGAAAACAAGCTGTTTACTCCAGCAGGCAGGGGTTCACAGAAAATTCAGGGTCTGGGGGTCCACAGTCCCCAACACTAGATGGATTAGAATTGAATGTGAAAATGGAATTAGGAATGGTGGAGTTTGAGAGCCTCTTTTGTTGTGCATGCTCTTGTGGGCTGTAATATGGGTCATGAGCATCCATGTACTTTAGGAACACTCTCACTGGCCTCCTCTTTTACCAGTTGCCCCCGACCTATCCTTATTCCCTTTAGGTCTCTGACCAATGAGCCAAACCACTCAGTCAGTGCTCAGTAGACCTACACCGTAGGCAATTCACATGAGGTATGAAATAGCAGTGTACCCACCCATAGCTTGTCACCCAAACAGGCAGATCAAGCCTTAATCAATTATTCTTTATCAATTAAAAACTTGAGAGTCAGATTTAGAGTAAGAACCAGAAAAATCAGAGAAGCTGGGGAGCAGCCCCCAGTGACTTCCTACCTCTTCCATTTCTTCCTCCTAGAAGGCTGAGATCCTCTCTCAGACGCACCTTACTACTTCCTGTCTCTTTTCTGTCAACAGTCCTCCAGACCACTCTGATTCATTTTGATCAGGTAGTGGCTAGTTCTGCCCTTTGACTCCAAGAATTTGTCAGAACACAATCAAAATATCAAACACTTCCCCTTTTGTCTAAATAAAAAGTGAAGGTTTTAACTAACATGGTAAAATTATATACAATAAATGGAATAACTATATACAAATACATACAAGTAAGAACTACATTAACAATGTACAGTTCATTTACATTTGGCAAATTCAGAGAAAATACTCCATTCTCTATCCTATCTTAGTGAGTTCAAAGTGCTGTACCTAATTCACTTTCTATCTTAACTTGTATTACCACCTGAAAATTATCTTTTTATCATCTCTCTCAATTGTATACATTTACACTTCTTTTGTGAGTTTCTTTTCTGAGCTTTTTAATAAGAAAAACTATAACTATAACTATCTCGTCTTCAACTCCATCAGAGACCTGAGAAGGATATATTACCTGAATAAAGAGGAAATACGGAGCAAACAACTTCCAAAACTAAGAAATGACAGAAACAGCTGGCTGCCTGGACAGTCACCCAAGGTTCCTCTGGTTGGGGCATCCATCTTTGGCCTATAGGCCTAGAATATCTGATAGACTTTTCTATGAAGCAGGAATTTTGAAGGACTTCCATACCCTGTCTTAGAAAAGTTTGGCAGTCACTTTCTTTTGTATTCTGCTTGTCCAATTTGGACAGCATAGTGTCAGCAGTTGTGCCAAGAGCAGTTTCTTACCCAGTGGCTAACTTTTGCCATGAAGAAAGTAAACTCCAAATGGAGTTTCTTCAATGTCCATCATCTTCTCTGAACTAGATTGGTGCTGCCAGGAGCAGACATGTCTCATGGTCATGAAAACCCTTATGTTATTAAAACATCTTAAATGCCATATTCTGTAGATATCTAAAGTGTTTGAAGACCACCTAGCTAAAATATATCTTTGTTTAACTTTGAAAGAAACCTAACATGACTACAAGTTTTATTGTAATTGGGATAAAATACTAACCTGCATTTCTTTATTATCCTAAACAGTTTATAATAATAACTTTCAAAGACTAGAAATTTACATTACATTGTTAAATGAGCCATAAAGGTACAATACCTTAAATAAGAGCAGAAGAGTATTACAGCATGTTCTAACAAAGATAACCTCAAATTTGTATCAATATATAAAAATCTATATCAATGTTAAATATTTAAGACTAGTAGTTGCTTTTTTGGCTTAAAAGTAGATTCAATAATCCACTTATCTACCCTACCATTTCTATATCCCCCCTTTTCTTTTCAGAACAAGATCCCTGAATATAATGTCCTTTGTACAACTTTTTCCTATTCCAGTAACAACTTTACCCAACCTCCTAAAGGATGACAAATATCCATAACCCACTGAAAGACCAGAATCTGCTCATCCCACCTCTTGGAAATATGGAAGTTGTGTTCTTAAAATTACTTAATCTTCTCTGGGGGCAATGGCATCTTTAGGGGATCCTGAAAAAATTGAGATAATTGTCAAGTCCTGGGATAGCTAGTTGTATCATTTGTTGTCCAGTCTCTGTGTAATGAGAAAGTGCAGGGCTTATCTTGAGTCCTGAATAGCATAGTTTGTGGTCTGGACCATCTCAGCTAGCCACCTTAAAACTGTCCTGAGCAGTTTGTAGTCCAAAGTCAATATTTGAGTGGTGCTTGTCAGATTTGCGGTATTACCACATGCAGGTGAAATCATCATTGTTGGGCTCCATCCTCATTTTGAATCAGTTCACTAGGTTTTCAAATTTTACTCTTGTTTGTGTGGTAAAAATATCCATTCTAAGATACTATCTTCATTTTGCATAGGAATTCCTATGGGAGAATGTGTAGAAGGTAAAATAATCAGAATAAATCAAGCTCTGGATCCAAGTGATTTACATGTGCATCCTGTAATTTCTTTTCTACCAAAGTCAATTCTCCCTCAGCCTCAATTGATAATTTTCTTGGACTATTAAGTTCTTATCATCTTGTAAAGTTTAAAATAAATTGCTTAGTTTCTTGAGTAGTCAATCCAATTGTGGGCTGTAGTCAGTTAATATCTCCTGGCAATTTTTGAAAATCATGAAGAGTTTGTAATTGATCTCTCCTGATTTTTACTTTCTGTGGTTGAAATTTTTGTGAACCTTCTTCTATCCTAGGTAATTAATAGAATCTCCTCTTGTATATTTAGAAGCAATTTGTAATTCCCAACAAGATAATTTTAAGGTATCTGCATCTGAATCAGCTAGTAAGGTATCATCCATATAATGTTAAATTATAGATTGAGAAAACTAATTATGAATGACTGTTTTACAAAATATTGACACAAGGTAGGACTGTTTAATATTCCTTGTGGAAAAAATTTCTATTGGTATCTTCTAACAGGCTGGGAACTAATATAAATAGGCTTTGTGAAGGCAAATTTTTCTTTATCCTGTTTTTGCAAAGGTAGAGTTAAAAAAAACATTCTTTTAAAGCAATCACTATAATAGACAATCCTTTAGGTAATGAAAAAGGCAAGGGAATTCCAGATTGTAAATAACTCATTGGCTGAATTACCTTATTAATGGCTTTTAGATCTATAACCATTTTTCATTTTCCAAATGTCTTTTAATAACAAATACAGGAGAATTCAGGACTAATAAATTCTTTAATATGCTGAGCATTTAGCTGCTCTTCTACCAACTGTTCTAAGGCCTGTGATTTTTCTGATTTTAAAGACCACTGTTTCACCCAGACATGTTTTGTCAGTTAATTATTTTAAAAGTAGGGCTGGTGGTGCCATTGAAAGATTAGTAGCTATTGTGCCCTGTTTATGTACAACATGATTGCTGGTGTCTGTTTTTTTTTTAAATAATACCTTTTCATACTTTTCTCAGAAACATATGTTAGTTTATGGTTTGTTTCTGAGATTGGAGAAATGTTAATCTGGGTATTCCACTACTGTAACAAGTCATGCCCCCATAAATTCATTGTCATGTTAGTCACATATGACTTTAATTTCCTTTCTGTCCTTCTGACCCTATAAGTTCAGCCCATCTCATACTTTGTTTTACCTGAGATAAAGTTCCAATCCCTGATGTAGGATTCTCCTTTATATGTTGTAAATACCATTGGTTAATAAAGAAGCTGTGTCAGGCCTGTAAAAAGATAGAGCAGAGCTAGGCAGGGAAAAGTAAACTGAATGCTGGGAGAAAGGAGGCAAAGTCAGAGAGAAGTCAGGTAGCCCTGCCAGAGACAGACACCGGAACTTTACCAGGTAAGCCACAGCCTTATGGTGATACACAGACTAATGGAGATGGGTTAATTTAAAGACATGTGTTTGCCAGAAATATGCTTAATCTATTGGCCAAATAATATTGTAAATAACATAGTTTCTGTATGGCTATTTTGTGAGCCTGGGTTGCCAGGAAATGAACTAGCAACCTCCTACAACAAATTGGCACACCAACATGGTCAACTAAAATCCACTTAAAACCTGAGTTTGGGAAGGAATTCTAGGCCAAAAAAGTAAAAATAAAAATAATAATTAAAAAAATAGAACTAAGCACAGCTTAATGCTATGGCTCCCTTAAGAGAGGTTTTTCTGAGTCAGCAGTAGCAGAAAAAAAGCCATGCAGTTTTGAAATGGCAACTTGCTGGACCATGCTGCCAGCGTGAATTTTGGTTCTTTCAGGAGGCCAAACATTTAAATGGAATTTGTGAACAGAGTGCTACAACTTGCTTATTGGCAACATTGCCCCTCTGTGTCCCTGACAATGAGAAAATATGCATGACTTTCAGTGGCAATGAACATGTCTCCACCATGCTGTACTGCACGGAGCAAGCAGGCAGGACTGTGGAGTTGGTCTTAGCCACACTCACTTGGCATTAAAAAAAAAAGGTGCCCCGGTCAAAAGATAATTACAGATACACAATAAATATAAATTCAGATGGAAAAGACCTCTAAATGGGTCACAGTGTTGGATAAATATATGTAGGCTTGGGAGAGAGAGGAAAAAGACTAAAGAGACAGTAAATGCAATATATAAGAGTGCAGACAGCCATAGATTAAAGAAGTAAAGATAATTAAATAAATGTTAAACTCATAGAAAAGGTAATAAAGTAAAAACAAATAAGCCACATAAAGATGGAATATACAGAGAAGTCTTGATTATGTATATTATTGTGTTTTCTTTTAATGTTTTGACTGTGAAGGAGCTAAGTACAGAGAGACATTTCATTATACAGGCTGCGAAACTAAACCAGCATATATGTTATAAATGTATCATGACTTCCAAATTTGGATCTAAGGATTTTTTTGCTTTGGAAAAGAGGTTTGGTTTTTGTTTCCACAAAAGATAAGAACCTGTGGAATCCTTTTGGACTAATGTGGTTTTATGGACCAAGATCTCCTGAAAGGTCACCATGAGCACCCCCCCAAAATACTTCACCCAACAAAAAAACAAGAAACAGTTGAGAGAAACTGTATCCAATTTCCTTAAATGATTGTTTATAAACATCTGTTTACATTTAAAGGGGGATATGCTATGGAGATTTGCATTTGTATGGATCTTGATTTATTAGTACAAATTTAAAGTCAATTTTGTTATACTGTGTACATGTATTTCTGATCTTAATTAAGGTATTGTGTTTATCCAACTCATTTAAAAATGTAATGTATAATTAAGAAATATAGGTTAATAGATAATCATCTACAATAGTTAAACTTATAGTCAGGTTAGTTAGGTTTTCTAGATATATAGAGATATATTTCAGTTAGATATGTATTCTTCAAATCTTTCAGAGATCTTCAGAATATGGCATTTAAAGTGTTTTAAGAAGTTAGGACTTTTCATGACAGTGAGACACATCTGTTCCTGGCAGCACCCATTACTTCAAGAGGATGATGGGCACTGAAGAGGCTCCTTATTGAATTTCCTAGCCATTTTGGCAAGAAACTGCTCTTGCATGGACAGCTTGATGTTATGTTGCATGAACTGGATATGCAGGACCCACAGAGAAATAACTGCTGAACTTGTCTAAAGGTGAGATGATCCTTTAGGGTTCCTGCTTCATGAAAGAGTCTGCCAGACATTCTGCAGGACACAGAAGAAAGTGACTGACAAACTGCCAATATATATATGGAACTGTCTTTGACATTTCCTGCTTTGTGGAAAAGTCTGCTGGAAACTATGGGCCTCTAGGCTGAAGATGTACAGAACTTTGGGTGACTATCCAGGCAGCAAGATGTTGCTCTCAATTCTAGAGTTTTGGAAGTTGCTTACAATGCACTTTATATTTACTTAGGTAATATTATATCCTTCTGGAGTCTTTGATGGAGTTGAAGAATATATAGTTATAGTTTTCTGTAGTTATGATAAAAGATAGATATAAATATTGTAAACTGTAATTCTTGCTTGATACCTGTTTTGTTATTTGCAATTTTACTATGTTAAAGTTAAAACCTTCCTTTTTATTTAAACAGAAAAGGGGAGGTGATATGGGATTCCCCTCTGTAAGCTGTGAATACCATTGGTTAATAAAGAAGCTGTTTCAGGCCTGTGATAGGGTAGAAGAGAGCTAGGTGTGGAAAACTAAACTGAATTCTGAGAGAAAAAAGGCAAAGTCAGAGAGAAACCATGTAACCCCACCAGAGACTGATGCCAGAACTTTATCCAGTAAGCCACAGCCTTGTGGTAATACACAGATTAATGTAGATGGGTTAATTTAAAGATATGAGTTATCCAGAAATATGCTTAAGCTATTGGCCAAACAGTATTGCAAATAATATGGTTTCTGTATGATTATTTCAGGAGCCTGGGCAGCCAGAAAACAAACTAGCAGCCTCCTACAACAAATCCCTAAAAGTTAAACATTTATCTCCCGAAGAGGTAAATTTGGATGTCAATATTTTGGTGTAATTATTGTTACATCTGCTCGTGTGTCTACCAAATCCTTAATTACAATGTAATTTATTCATATTTTTAGCTTTGGTTTTGATTATTCATAGAAGTTTATCAAAATATTTACTCTATTGTTTCTTTTAAATTTTTTGTTTTATCTTTTAAAGTTGTTCTGTCATTCAGAGCAATATGTTTTTTATATCAAGCAATAAATCTTTTGATTGCTTTGTGGAGTTTCCCCAATGCTGGCAGGAAATGACTGCACCAAATTTGATACAGTGGCCTGCAAGAGGCTCCTTATGATGTTTCCTGATGGCAAAGGGTTACCTTGCCTGTCCAATTTTGATCTGCATTAATTAGTCCAGTGTCGGCCTATGCCACCTCTTCTGTATATTTCAGAAAGCAGGGCCTTTTGTTTACATCACGTCTAGAAAAAAATATTGTTTCTAGATATCCCTTGCCTACAATCCCTTTCAAATGACCTAGTTTACAACAATTAAAACATATAACCTTTTGATTTTTCTTAAAATTTTTAGAAGTCACTTCTCCTATCCAAACATCATCATAAGTATGAGATCCAGTATTTATATTGATCCATATTGATCCATTTATCAATGGACGCTGATCTTGCCTTTAAATGAAAGACCACACATTTACATTCTGGATTAGAATTTTCAAAAGACAAAGACTCAATCAATATTTGTCTAACTTCTAGATCTGATATCATTCTATTGACAGCTGAAGTCAATCTTTGTAAAAAAGAATCAGTGAAGACTTCTTTTGGACCTTGTGTAATTTTAGTAAATGTCTCAATTCTCTTTCCTAATTCTTTAATCTTTTCCCAAGCATTCAGAGCTGCTGAATAGCTGGGACCAAGGTGTTATCATCAAATGTAACTTGTCTTCAACATTAGCATATAATGGCCCTCACCAAAGACTTGATCTCAAGAAATCTCATAACCTCTAACCCCCTTCTAAGAATTCAGAGGTATCTCACCAGATCTGCTGACAACGACATGGAGTGTGAGGCTGGCTGTCATCACATAGCATGGCTAGGCAGAGAACACAGAGGACAGTGTCAGCTACTTGTGAGAGCTGTGAGCTAGAGTATGTGGTGGTTGCAGCAAAATAGAGGCCTGAGATGGTGTCAAGGCAACTAACCTAGTATAGCAGAAGCCAGAGGAGTGATCCGGGGAAGTCTGCAACCCAGGGGAAAAGGAGCCAAGGAGCCAGCCATGTGAAAGGCAGACACAGGGGGACATGTGGAAGCAACATCTGTGATGGGCAGGAAGGCAAAGCCAACCTGTGTTGAGCAACTAACTCTGGTGACATTTGGAACCCAGGTGCCTGTGGACTGTGGTTGGACCTGTGGAGACTGTTGTAGGGAGGATGCAATAGGAAAATCTCAGATTTACTCAGAGGGCTTGGGGAAAGAAAGGAAAAGTTAGAAGGTGGCATGGCAGCTCCAGCTTCAAGCTGCTGCAAAACCAGGAGCAACAGCTATCTCATGAATTTGTACCAAGTATTGGGTGTCGGGTGAAGCCTTAACTAATTGTTCTTTATCAATATAAAATTGGGAGTCAGATTTGGGGTAAGAACCTGAATGATCAGAGAGGCAGGGGAGCAGCCACCAGGGACTTTTACCTCTTCTATTTCTTCCTCCAAACAGCCACAATTCTCTCTCAGCCTACCTACTACTGTCTCCTATTTGCCTACAGTCTTCCAAACCTCTATGGTTAATTTTGGTCAGCTAGTGGCTAGCTCCACCTTCTGACTCCAAGCAAACTTTATTTGTCCAAACACAATCAAAATATTGTACAACAGGCAAACATCAAGGCAAAGTATTTGGCCAATGGCACCTGAAATTAAGAGAATATATAGAGATTCAAAAGAAATATGATGTATAAGATGGTGTCTTAGGGACTATTCTATTGTTATAAAGAGGCATCATGATCAAGGCAATCTATAGAAGTGTATATTCAACTGGGGGCTTGCTCACAGTTTCAGAGGTGTGTCCACTGCCATTATGGCAGGGTGCGGTGGTGTACAGGAGGAAGGCAGGCGTGGTGCTGGAGCCGTAGCTGAGATTTTACATCTGATCCACAAGCAGGAGGCAGAGAGAGTGAGCCTGGGCCTGGCATGAGCCTTTGAAACCACTAATCCCACACCCAGTGATGCACTTCAAGGTCACACTCCTGATCTTTCAAAAAAATGGCTCCAGCAGCTAGGAACAAAGCATTCAAATATATGAGCTTTTCATTCTCATACAAATACCATAGGAGCATAGATGGTAGATATACGATTTATGATATAGCCCATATGGCATAGAATACTGAAAGAATTCTGTATCAGACCTGGATGGGGAATGGTAACTAGGAGTTTTTATAATAAATATAATTTTTAGATGCAAGGTCTCATTATGTAGCCCAAGCTGGCTTCAAAGTCTTGGTGAAGTTCCTGCTTCAGCCTTCTGTGTGCTGGGTTCACAGGCATGTGTTTAGCCATTAGGTGCTTCACCTTAGGAATAGAGTGTGATTATTTGGAATAAATTTACTATGAACATTCAGGGATGTGATTAGCTTGGGGTAGCTGACAGTGAATACTGGATGGTCATAGTAATAGACCATCACAGAAATCTTCAAATCCTTTGACTGTTCAATATGTGAACCCATCAGAAAGTGTGGAGAAGATGCTGCCATGGACTCGGGGGAGCAAGGGTCTTGTTCAGCTTTATGGAAACTAAAAGCATAAAATTATTTTCTCCATGCCCCATCTATTGAGGGTAATCATGTAGTTGTATGCTCTTGCCTAGGAATTTAACTATGAATAACTGCGACTAAGCATTTAAGGACAGCTGCACACGGGGCCCAGTAATAGCAGTACCAGGGGCAGTATCTGGTGTTAAGTGATGATAGGAATGACAATATTGCTGTATAATTCTCTGGATATTCTCATACCTAATTTTGACGTGGTTACAGGTTTTTGGGTTTCTATAGTTCTCATGCTTTCTACATGGTATTTAGTCTTCTCGTCAAGCCAGAGAACACCTGGAATTCTGCCAACAAATTTTTTTCCCTTAATTTGGAAAGATGATTATTGTTGTAGGTAAGTGTCCCTACCAAGATAGAAGCCAGCATTAATCCAGCATTAATATTCCTAAAAACTAAAAATAGAACTGCTATGTAATTCAGCTATATCTACCGGGGTATATACCCAAAGCAAAGAGGTCAGAGCTTAGCAGAGATGCTGGTTCACCCATGCTTATCACAGCACAAACTCATGTCAGGCGAGTTACAGACTCAGCCTCATACCCATCAGTGGATGGTTGGACAAAGAAAGGGGGTATATACACACACAATGAGCCAAGGAAGAGTGAAATCATATGATTTACAGGAAAACTGATGGAACTACAGTTCCATGGTAAACAAAATAAGCTGGACTCTGAACGATAAAGGTTTTTCTCCCATGTGAAATCAGGGAACAGAGGAAGAGAGTGAAAACAGAAGAGCAATTGTTAGAGATGGGAGGGCGGGAGATTGTGATGGGAGTACATTTGGACGAAGTGTGTTATATGCATGGATAAAAGCCACAAAGAAAATTATTCATGCCAGCTGGTTTTTATGTCAACTTGACACAGTCTAGAGTCTCTGGAGAGGAGGAGCCTCAACTGAGGGAAAACCTCCATAAGATCTGGCTGTAGGCAAGCCTGCCACCCCCAAGCTGGTGGTGGTCCTGGGTTCTATAAGAGAGCAGGCTGAGCAAACCATGGTGAGCAAGCCAGGAAGTAACAGCCCTCCATGCCCTCTGCATCAGTTCTTGCCTCCAGTTCCTGTTGTGAATTCCTGCCCTCACTGCCTCTGATGACGGGCTGGGAAAGAGTAAACCCTATCCTCCCCAAGGTGCTCTGGTTCATGATGGCTCGTCACAGTGATGCTAACTCTAAACTAAACACCATTGCTTTGTATGATCAATGTATACCCAACTATTATTTACCAATGTCAATTTCTTTATCATCTTTCAATCAAATCAGATTTCTAAAAGAGTGAACCATGTACACAGCTCCAAAGCAAGCTCCTCTACTGAAGATGACTAAGTGACACAGATCTGGCTAAGCTGTAATGAGAAGTCTTCTGATATTGTAGTAGACTTATCTTGTATGTTTCTTCGTATTCTCTCAGAATCACTTGTCCCTGGACTTTCAGCTGCTTGTCCTACTGCCACAGTTTCTCTGGGGAATTCCATGTTCTGTGAAAGTCTGCAGCCTGATTCCAGCACCCAGAGTCTGGTTCCTCCCATCTTTATCAAACTCAGAAGTACATTTCAGTCTAAGGAAATTGGCTTCTCTGGTAGCTGCTGAGGTTAGAGAACAGTCCAGAAGCTGAAAGGAGTCAGTTTCCAGAGGCAGCTACTGATAGAAAGCAGTAGAGAATTTTTCTTTCTTGTGTTCCTCTGCCCACTTTTAAAAGAGTGTCACTATGTAGACCAGAGTGGCCTAGACCTCACTAAATCTGTCTGCCTCTGCCACCTCCCAAGTGCTGAGATTAAAGGCGTGCACCACCTAATCCAGTTTCTGTCAGTTACTTTTTCATTGGCTTGTGCTAAGCCATGATTTCTCCACGTTTTAAGACATGATTTCTCCATGTACTAAGACATGATTTCTCCATGTTTTAAGACATGATTTCTCCATGT
>NC_022020.1:5362965-5389083 GCF_000317375.1 Microtus ochrogaster
TAAGACATGATTTCTCCATGTACTAAGACATGATTTCTCCATGTAACTTGCTGATCACATTTCACATAGTTGTTTTCTTGACACCTGGGATGGTGCAGCAGTGACTGCCTGGACTCTCGGTGCCACTGCGCACTCCACCTCGCTCGTGCCAGCCAAGGATAGACCCTCTCAGTAAAGTGGTGGCACTTAATCTTTCCAGGGATACTCTGTTGAAACCATCTCCCTTAAAATTTTTCCCCTCCGGACAAAGAGAAAAGGCTGGCTCAGTCATATTTTCCTTAGACCTGATCACTAGAGACATTTCTTGATTGTCAGTGAAAGAGAACAAATGACAGGCATTCGCCCTGGCCCTGGCAGTCAGTGCTCACCTACAACATTTTTGCAAGCAAGAAAAATTAATTCAATTTTCTTTTTAAGAAATATCTTAACTTTTTAAAAATTTTCATTTAAAGTAGGTTTCCTTGTGATTTTTCATTCACACTTGGTTTTGGTTGTGCTCCCACCCCTTCCTCTTGCCTCCCTCCCTGCTCTCCATCCTGGCTTAAACCTTACATCCTCGTCTTTCCCTTCCTTTTTCATATTGGATGTGTTATTATTGCTCCCTCAAAGCCTCCTGTTGTAATATGGAGCAGTGGGGCTGCATCCCCAGCACCCGGCCGCCTGCAAGGCTAGCTTTACCCGAAATAATTACACGGAAACTGTATTCTTTTAAACACTGCTTGGCCCATTAGTTTCAGTTTCTTATTGGCTAGCTCTTACATATCGAACTAACCATTTCTATTAATCTGTGTACCCCATGAGCTGGCTTACCAGGAATGATCTTAACCTGCGTCTGCCTGGAGTGGGAGAATCATGGCGACTCCTTGACTCAGCTTCTTTCTCCTAGCCTTCTGTTCTGTTTACTCCTCCCACCTATGTTTTAACCTATCAGGGCCAAGCAGTTTCTTTATTGCTTAACCAATGAAATCAACAGATTTATATATGACACTCCTACACCAGCCTCCTTTTTCCCTCTTCTCATGAATCCTTTTTTAATTCCATGGCCTCTATACACACTCAAATCCACATAAATACAAACATAAAAACTGGAATATATGACTCCGCAAGAGAAGACACAGTGTGTTTTTCTGACACTGAGTTCCCTCACTCAATATAATAGTTTCCAACTCCATCCATTTTCTACAAGTTTTTCTTTACAACTAACAGAAATGCATTGTTTATAGATATAATTTCATCATCTATTCATCAGTTGTTGGACATCTAGGGCAATTCCATTTCCCAGCTCTTATGAATAGAGCATCAGTGACTATGGATGTGCAGGGATCTCTGTGTAGGGCCTGGAGCCCTGTGGGGATATGCCCTTGTGTGGTATTGGCTCAACAGTAGTTCATTTTTGTTTGTAAAGAAACATCTATACTGAGTTTCAAAGTGGCTGTATCAGTTTATAGTCTGCACCAACCGTAATAAGAGCCCTTCTCCCTCCACATTCTTACCTGCATGCACTGTCACTAAATAAGAGCCCTCCTCCCTCCACATCCTTACCTGAGCCCTCCTCCCTCCACATCCTTACCTGTGAGCCCTCCTCCCTCCACATCCTTACCTGAGCCCTCCTCCCTCCACATCCTTACCTGTGAGCCCTCCTCCCTCCACATTCTTACTTGCATGCACTGTCACTAAATAAGAGCCCTCCTCCCTCCACATCCTTACCTGCCTGCGCTGTCACCTATTTTCTTGGTGACAACCATTCTGGCTGGAGTGAAAGAGAATCGCAGTCATTTTAATAAACATTTCCCTGATAACTAATGATGTTGAATGCTTTGTATAGTATTTATTGCCGTTTATTTATTCTTTTGAGACTTCTGTTCAGATGCACAGCCCATTTTTTTACTTTCCTGTATATTCTAGATATTAATCTTCTCCCATTCTGATGGCAGTCTTTTGTTCAGATAAGCATTTCCTTTAATATGCAATTACTTTTTCATATCAAGATGCCATCATTTATTGATCATTGGTCTTACTTCCTGAGTGTCTGAGTGTTGTTGAATTGTAGCTTGCTCAGTTTTTTTCTTGCTATTAGAGTGATGATGGCTATACACTTTACACACTCAGTAGAAACAGGAAGCCTAGACATTTTTATTGGGAATGGAAACCTTGTTTGGAAATGGAGTAATACAGTAGAAACTAATGCTTCTTAGTTTAGTCTGTAAGCTGATTTTGTTAAATCTTCAAGGGCTCTTTTCTATACTTTGAAGAATAGTTTTAACTCAACTAAAAGATTAAAGATATGTGAAAGTGATAGGCCAGTGGGGGCATGTCCTGTTAAGATATTTCTTAGCCAAGGCTCATCTCTCTGTGATCACTGTTGCCATGGTGTCAGCAGCTTTCCTCTGACTTCACTGGTTGCCATGGTGTCAGCAGCTTTCCTGTGACACACCCACCTCCAAGATGCCCCCTCTCACCTCCTCAGCCCTAAAGCAATGGACAGAACCAACCCCAGACTGAAACCATGAGCCAGAATAAATATTTCCTCCTAATAAAACAGCCAAAGACATCTTTGAAATGGATGCTAGCCTTACTATCTCATTACTAGAGGTCACAAGGTATCACAGTCCTAGAAATTAAAATAGCAAGGAAATCTGCCAAAATACACATCCAGATGATGAGAACAAAATATAGTGCTAAAATTACAACAAAGTCCTTTTGAGAATACAATCTGTGACTAAAGTGGAATATTATATTAGTGGAAAAGTACAGATTTTTGGAATAAATATTATTGAGACATCTGATTAGGAATTTCAGGAGGGAAGTGTCATGAAATCTCTCATGGCACTTGAAACAAATAAATTATTTAATTTTAACTTATGAAAATATGGAAGTGATAGCAATAATGAAGATGGGTGTGAATGTCTCCCTGTTGCCTTTTTTTATTGAAATGCAATTCAGCCTTCAACTACTCTGTGCTCTCCCTTCTTTGATAATTATAAGGGGATAGAGAGATGGTTCAGCAGTTAAGAGCACTGGCTGCTCTTCCAGAAGACCTTGGTTCAATTCCCAGAACCCACATGGCAGCTCACAACTATCTGTAACAGTTCCAGGGAATCTGATAGCGTCTTCTGGTTTCTGTGGGAACTGCACATGTGTGCACAGATACACCTGCAAGCAAAACACCAATACACAGAATAAAAATGTGAGAAAAAAATAAATAAGTATAAATTATTAAATATAAATAATATTTAAAGTTATCATTTGCTCTGAGGTTAGATTTGCCCATGTAACACTCATTTTGATGTGAAGTGTTTTCTGTGTTATGTTCTACTTAGAATTTCAGATTTCATTATTTCTTTCATACAAAGCTTAATGAAAAAACTTCCCTTAAAATTCAGAAGTTATATTTCTATGCTATTTTTGTTATTTATTTTATTAATAGGATGAAGTAAGACCTATAAAGGTATTGTCAGAAGTGTTCAAGGCATTTTAACCCTAGAATGTGCTTGTTTAAAACAAATGCATGCCTCTGTTGCCCCATGTCTGGAGTGTGGGGTTACAGGAGTGCACAACTACACTTGGTCAATCTTAAAGCTTTTCCCCAGTCAAATCAGCATTGGGATTTATAGGCATATTTAAAAAATTATTACACACATCATATGAAAGAAACAAGTATATATTTTATAAAATTAAAAACAAGTCTAAAATGTAGGACTAGAAATTGAAAAGTGGTGAACAAATGAATATGTGCATTTCACATTTGACTCTGTTCCCCTATAGCTCTGCTATAGGCCCACAGCAGGTCCTTTATTTATCAGTGGTATTCAAGCATAAAAAGGGAAATCCCATATTATCTTCCCTTTTCTGTTTAATAGAAAGGAAGGCTTTAACTTTAAAATCAAGCAATAATTATAGTTCTAATATTTACATCTATTTCATCTTTTATCTTAACTAATGAAAACTACAACTATAACTTTATATTCTTCAACACCATCAAAGACTCCAGAAGGATATAATATTACCTAAGGAAACAGGAAATGCATCGTAAGCAACTCCCAAAACTCTAGAATTGACAGAGACATCTCACTGCCTGGGCAGTCACCCAAAGTTCTTCTGTATCATTGGGGTATCCATATTTAGCCTACAGGCCTGTAGTATCTGACAGACTTTTCCATGAAACAGGAAGTTACAAAGACAGTTCCACCTATATTTGTCAGTCACTTTCTTCTGTGTCCTGCAGAATGTCTGGCAGACTCTTTTATGAAGCAGAAACCCTGAAGGATCATCTCACCTATAGGCAAGTTCAGCCATCATTTCTCTGTGGGTCCTGCATGTTCAGTTCACACAGCATAGCATCAAGCAGTCCAGCAAAGAGTAGTTTCTTGCCCAAATGACTAACAAACTCCATGAGGAGCCTCTTCAATATCCATCTTCCTCTTGAAGTAATTGGTGCTACCAGGAGCAGATGTGTCTCATTGTCATGAAAAGTTCTAAGTTTTTAAAACATTTTAAATGCCATATTCTGTAGGTCTCTGAAAGATTTGAAGAATACCTATCTAACTGAAATATATCTCTATATATCTAGAAAACCTAACTAATATGACTACAAGCTTGACTAATATAGATGACTCTCTAATAACCTATATTTCTTAATTATATATTACATTTTTAAATGAGCTGTACACACAATACCTTAATTAAGAGCAAAAGTATAAACGTAACAAAATTTACCTTAAATTTGTAGCAATAAACAAGATCCATACCAATGCAAAGTATTCATATCTATATCATATCCCCCTTTAAACGTAAACAAACATTTATAGACAATATTTGGGAATATGGGCATAGTTCTCTCCAAACTGCTTCCTAGCTTTTTGTTGGGTGAAGTATTTTGGGGTGTGTTCATAACAATCTTTCTGGGGATATTGCTGCATCAAACCATATTAGTCTGGAAGAAATCCACATGTTCTTATCCTCTGTGGAAACAAAAGAAAAATCCCTTTTCCAAAGCAACATATCCTTAGACTCAAATTTTAAAGTCAAAATACCTTTATTAATATACAGCTGGTTTAGCTTTGCAGTCCATACAATGAAATGTCTCTCTGTACTTAACTCTTTCACAGTCAAAAAACTTAAAAAAGACACAATAATATATATAATCCAGGCTCTCTGTGTATATTCCATCTTTACATAGCTTATTTATTTTTACTTTCTCTTTAAAGACTATTTTTAAACCATTTTATCTATATTCTTTTTCTTCTCTCTCCTAAGCTTATGTACATTTATTGAACACTGTGAACCATTTAGATGTCTATATATGTCTGAATCTGTCTTTATTGTGTATCTGTAATTATTTTTTGTACAGGAGCACTTGCTTCTTAAAACCTTAAGCTGCACCATTAATAGGGGAAATATAGCACTGCCTGATATATATATAGATATATAGATATGTGTGTGTGTGTGTGTGTGTGTGTGTGTGTGTGTGTGTGTGTGTGGCCAGCCATGCATGGCAGAGCTGTTTGCTGCCTCTGAGAGCCATGCTCAGAGTCCATTTTTAGGCACACAGCCAGTCTATGTTGCCATTAAGTGAGTTGTAGCAGTTTGTTCACAAATCCCATTCAAATGTTCCATAGCTGGACCTCCAGAAAGAGTCAGAGTTTACGCTGGCAGCACAGCCCAGAAAGGTGGCATTTTAAACTGTGGCTTTTTTCTGCTACTGCTAAATCAGGAAAACATCTCTTAAAGGAGCCCCAGCATGCCACTAGCAAGCAAAACCCATTCTGAAAAAGAAAATGTGGCTAAACTTTGTTTTTTAGTGTCCTTCTTCATCTGACGCCCAAATTCCACATTACCCAGGCTTCCTGCTTCTCAGAAAGACACCTCCACTCCTCATGTGAGAGCTTACATATCCCTTCACATACTTCATTCAAGGTCATAATATTAAGTCTTGATGATTTTCTTTCCTTTTTAGAAATTTTTAACTCTTCCACCTCTGTTCATAGTCTATGCCTTAAATAGACTGATTAGAAATCCAAATTTGCTTATGGGTGGGTCATATTTTAAGACTGATATAGAAACATATCAGATGATGATATTACCCTTTACCATAAGCAAAATCTATTCTGGTGGAAGAAATTATGGGATACACAAGAATTTCTCTGTGAGAAATAAACAGATAGTTCTCAGTGATGTGAAATATTGTATATTATGAAAGGTAGTACATGATTTTGAAATGTTTTATAAACAAGGTTTGATTCAGAAAAAAAGTAAAGCACTTTTGTGTGCTGTATAGTTTCCAAAAGAGGCAGCTATAATAAGGTAAGCATGATAGGAGTGGTGGTAACAAGAGAGAAAACACATCCCCCTGGCTCTATGTGCTTTCCGGACAGTTCTCAGGATGGTTCTAGACAGAGATTACCCCTGTGACTACATTACTGAGGAGTCCAGAAAGGCTTTGATAGAAAGTGGCAGACAAACTGGCACTAAAATTATTGATAGGAAAACTACTAAAATGTCTAAAGGTGTCCCTGGCTTTCATATAATATGGGTCACTAGCATAATCCTCACACAATTAAAAATTCAGGTGTGGGTGAGAGTCCAACATTCAGAGTCCATTTGTACAGTTCTACAGAGATTTCATGCATCCATTCTCAAAGTGTGTTTGCCATGCAGCCTCCTTACTGTTCACTGTGTCTTGAAATGAACTGAACCTCTTTCCATGCTGGAGAATCAGAATTCTAACAATGGAGTGGGAGGCAGAGAAATGCCTGAACTTCTTGAAGCCAATTTAGAGAATTCTAGTGTCAAGAGCACACATTTTCCCGGATATATTGAAATATTGGAGGAACTCGGTTAGCATCCCTGTGGTCTCCATTTCTTGCTGTGTGCGCCTTTGCATGTCATTTCCCACTGGCTCTGCTCAGGACACCACATTTGTTTCTACCCAGTACTTGAGGTGATGGAGGTGCTAGTCCTCTGTTGTGTTGTAGCACACACACACACACACATATATATATATATATTTACCTTGCTAGCAGACTTCCCTCACCCGCTCCCAATTCAGGAAGAAAACAGACACATTAGAAAAGTCTCTTTGGAGGCTCCAAAGCCACAGAGAAACCCTGTCTCGAAAAACCAAAAAGAATAGAAGAGGAAGAAGAAGAAGAAGAAGAAGAAGAAGAAGAAGAAGAAGAAGAAGAAGAAGAAGAAGAAGAAGAAGAAGAAGAAGAAGAAGAGGAAAAGTGTCTTTGGCAAGGAAACAATAGCAAACTCCAGGACCTGCAGGCAAGCACTTTCTGGGTCAACAGATAGCAGGAGGCTGAATCCCTTAACTTTACAGCATGAAAGTTATTTAACAGAGCTAGAAACAGATTTTTACAGAATAGAAGAAAGAAAATGCATCTTGACTAAAGTCTTGATTTGGCCATTGAGAATCCTTGATCAGAGCATCCAGATGGCCATGGTGCTCAAAAACTATGATTTATGAAATGTAGATATTTTAGGTGCAGGGCTCTCAATAATTTGTTACACAGTAATAAATAACTAGAATAACAGTGCTATTATTTAAGACCATTGTGAAGTAATTTAGGGATTTTATTGTCAGTGTCAGCCCAGTAATCAGGAAAGGTATTAAAGAACAAATATAATTCCTAAAATTAAATTAGCAAATTTTTAAGATTCCCAGTCATTTGTTTATGGCCTAAGATATTATCACTGGCCTTTATGACAATGAGATAATCCTTCCCAGGACTCACTGACTTCCCTTACAATTGTAACTGGTCAGCATCCAGACTTATGATTTCTGATTCTAGACTCAACATTTTCCCAAGAAACACAAACAAACATTTCAGGCAACCAGCGCAATCCATACAGTACCATCACATAAGAGTACAGGCCACCATCACAATCCACCAGTACCATCACCACCTGTGAATACAGGCCACCAGCACAACCCACCAATACCATCACCACCTGTGAATACAGGCCACCAGCACAACCCACCAATACTATCACTACCTGTGAGTACAGGCCACCAGCACAACCCACCAGTACCATCACCACCTGTGAATACAGGCCACCAGCACAACCCACCAGTGTACAAGCCACCAGCACAATACACCAGTACCATCACCTGTGAGTACAGCACTTTCTTCAGTATCATCTGAAATGAGACTTTTATGATCCAAAGCCTGGAGTTTTTATAAATAAAATTCCACAAAAATATGGCTTGAATGAGAATTATGAAGACATGTGAGACCTTCAGAAGCTGGATTCCTTCGCCTGGTATCTTGTCATCTTACTCTGTTTCATTTTTTTGTTGGTACCACTCACCTTTCTTGGTGTTTCAACTTTAGCTATTATCTTAGTAAAGTTACTATTGCTATAAATAAAGAGCATGATCAAATCAACTTGGAGAAACAAGGGTTAGTTTGGCTTACATTTCACATCCTAGTCCAACACCAAAGGAAGTCAGGACAGAACTCACACGGGAAGGAACCTGGAGGCAGAAGCTAATATAGAGGCCGTGGAGGAGTGCTGCTTACTGCCTTGTTCCCCATGGCTCTCTCAGCCTGCTTTCTTATAGAACCCAGGACCACCAACCCAGGAGTGGCACAATGCACAATGGTCCAGGCCCTCTCCCATCAATCACTAATTAAGAAAATGACTTACAGACTTGCCTATATCCCAACCTTATGAAGGGAGATTCTTAACTTAGTTTCCCTCCCCTCAAAAGATGGAGCCTGAGTCAAGCTGACATAAAATTATCCAGCACAATTAACCCCTTGTCATGTCACCATTACTACAAGCTTTCTCATTCATCCCCAAGATCTCACATTAAAGACATAAATAACTTTAAAAGTCCCACAGTCTTCACAAATTAAAACACATTCTTAGTTCAGTCCTCGGGCGGTGGTGGTGCACACCTTTAATACCAGCACTTGGGAGGCAGAGGCAGGTGACTCTCTGTAAATCTGAGGCCAGTCTGATCTACAAGAACTAGTTCCAGGATAAGCTCCAAAGCTACAGAGAAACCCTGTCTCAAAAAACCAAAAAAGAAAAAAGGAAAAGAAAAGAAAGAAAGAGAAAAGGAAAGAAGAAAAAGTTCAATCCCTTTAAAGATATCCAGTCTCTTTAAAAATCAAAAGCCACTTTTTAATTTCAAAATCTCATGTAGAAATCAAAATTAGGTTAAATATTTTCTTACTTCCAGAGGGAAGAGCCAGGGCATGGTCAAAATCAGATCAAAGCAAAGCCAAACTCCCAACAATGTAAATAATACGCTGTCCAATGTCTGGGATCTACTCACAAACTTCTGCACTCCTCAAAAGGTCGTAGGTCACTACCCCAGCGCCATCTTCTGCAGCACATGCAGCCCATCTTCTAACCTGAGCCAGGCTCTGCTTCACCACTGCTGCTATTCCTGTTGTTGTACCATGTGCTGGCATCACCAAAACAGTGGAATCCTCCACTGCAACCGGGCTGCACTTTTACCAACAGCCTGTCCGGGCCATTGTGTCAAGCCTCAACTTCTGGGCAAGACCCCTTCAAACATTCCTAAACAGTACTACCTTCGTGAATCTTACACTACCAAGCTTGACTTCCAGTGTGAGATACAACTTTGCCCACAGCTTCTCTGGGCTAGCTCTCAAAAAAGACATTCCAGAAGATTTCAACTCAATGATGCTGGTGTCTTGTTAATCACAGCAAATTCTTCAGTTCGTCTTGACCAGACACCACAGATTCTTCATACCAATAGCCCAGTAGAGTCTTTGCTTTCCTTTGAAGCAAACCAGGTCTCCATCATCCACATTGCTCTTAACATTCTTATCTTCAAAGCTCTAACAGAACAACCCACTGAGCTCTCAACACTCAATGGCTCTTCTATTGCCAAGTTCCAAAGTGTTCCCCAAGACAAGGTCAGGTTTGTTACAGCAACATCCCACTCCTGGCACCAAAGTTAGGGTTACTTTTGCTGTGATGAAACACCTTCACTAAATCAACTTGGGGAGAAAGGGTTTATTTGGCTTATACTTCCATATCCTAGTCCATCACTGAAGGAAGTCAGGAAAGGACTCACAGAGCAGGAACCTGGAGGCAGGAGCTGATGCAGAGGCCATTGAGGAGTGCTGCTTACTGGCTTGCATCCATGGCCTGTGTGGTAGTCTGAATGAAAATGGCCTCCATAGACCGACCATAGGGAGGATTATTGTTGGAGGTGTGGCCTTTTTGTGGTCAGTGTGGCCTTGTTGGAGGAAGTGTGTCACTGAGGGGGTAGACTTTGAGGTTCTGGAAACTCAAGCCATATCCAGTGGCTCACTTTCTGTTCTTGCTGTCTGCTGATCCAGACATAGAACTCTCAGTTACCTCCCCCACGATGTCTGCCTGTGATGACAATGGCCTAAACCTCGGAACTGTAAGCCAGGCTCAATTATATGTTTTCTTTTATAAGAATTGCTGTGAACATGGTGCATCTTCATGGCAATAGAAACCCTAACTAAAACAACTTGCTTAGATTGCCTTCTTATAGAACACAGGACCACCAGTGCAGAAATGACACATCCCACAGAGGGCTGTGATCTCCCACATCAATCACTGATTTAAAAAATGTCCTACAAGCTTTCCTATAACCTGATCTTGTGGAGGGATTGTTTTTGAGGTGAGATTTCCTCCCCTCAGATAATCCTAACCTGCATTAAGTTGATATGACCACCCAGCATAGATGCCAATATTGGGTCATTCTTGATGAACTGTGCTAAAAATGTCAGAAAATGACTTTTTAACCTTTTCTATGTTTTATGGCCAAACAGTTTAAGGTGACTCCTAGTAACTGGTATTAAACTGGTAGCATAGAGATGCCAGGCTGTTTTCTATAGATTGGAAAGAATCTTGGTGACTTGGCCAACTGATGCCTATCATTAAGATAGAAACAGTAGCTTGGATCAACTTACCCTTTAGGAATTATAGCAAGGTAATATATTTAAAGTTGAAAATTAAGCTATTTTGAGACTCTTTAACCCCATACTTAGAGATAATTTTGCTTGTCTGTTTTTCCTACACAATCATGCAGAGAGAGAGAGAGAGAGAGAGAGAGAGAGAGAGAGAGAGAGAGAGAGAGAGAATTTATTTAAGTGCCTGGCACACTACCAAGTCTCAGCATATTCGCAGATATAGACGGTGCAGGAGAAGAGACACTGGGGACAGTGGCAGGGACACCACATTAAAATACATGTTCTGGAGAAGGACAAAGATAAGTTAACCAGGATTTATAAATTTTTATCTCCAAATACATTATTAAGTGAATGGAACCTTGGGATCTTTGAGGCCGGATTTAGGACAGATCAAGGAAGAACACTGCCCAAGAAAACTTTTACTTGCTTTTCACACATCTGTTAAATTATCTCATTTCCCAGTTCCCAGTTTTTCATCCTGTGCAAGGTAGAAATGGTTGTCTTTTCTCTGGTCTGTATTGCTGGTTCACTAGCTTGTTTGTATTTGTTTTCTGTCTCTTCATTTTTTCACCCCTTTTATGACCTCCTCTAATTCCTAATTTTCCATATTTTATTCATCCTTTGTTACCAAAACCTGAATACCTGAACTTGGAATTATAGAGGAAACAGAATTCCACAGTCAAGTAAGAATTTGTTGAAAAACTAGTGTAATTTAGTCACTTGCTCTCTGCCTTTGTGTCAATATATGCCGAAGTGGATACAGAGACCAGCATCATCTCTAAGTGCCTTTAACTGAATTGTGGCAAAGTGACTGTTCCGCTTTCTTTCTTGGACTCTCAAGGGGAAATCTGGTGTAATGGAGAAGGAACACAGGCTGAACTCAGTAAGTTCTAGCTTTTCCCTTTACTAGTTTTGAGCCTTTGGCAAAACCATTGGACCCCTTTGAAGCTCAGTTTCCTCTGTGATCAATAAAGGTTGGCTATTCCACAGTGTTGCTGTACAGGGCCAACAAGATAATGATAATTAAAGTCCCTGGTAAACAAATGGTATTGGCTGCTATAATCATAGTGCAATAAATATTTATGGACTGGTATTGGCTTCCACACTGAGAAAAAATGTAACTATGATAAAAAGAAACACAATTGGACTGGGAGAGCTGCTGCAAAGTTTAAGATTGTGCTGGGTAAACAAATTAGAAATTACTAAGTTGTCTTTTCTTTGCTGGGCCTTTTCAAAGAGATTTTTACTGTTGACCCCTCTGTAACATGCATGATGCCATCATCCTCACTGAAAAATGAAGATCCATCTCCATCTCATTTTCTGATCACTGGGATTCCTTGAAAACAGAGAGGGTCTCGTAAATGTAATTCCTATCTACCTGAGAGCAAGGAGATTCATATCTGTTCTGTAGGAAAACAAAACCCTGTGTATACAGGGCTCAATAACAAAAAAAAAAGGTTCTCTTTTTTTTTTTTGGCGGGGGGGAAGGGACCTACAACTTCAAACCGCTTCGGAGTGCATGTGTTCCTGATGCCATATGCTTCAGTCTTTAATCACATTTGGCAGACCAGCCTTCAGGCTGACCCCACTGAAGAGCAAGGATTCCCCCAGTGTCTTCCCCTACAGAGCTGAGTAATAACAAGCTGCTCACTCTGCGTGCAAGGAGAATCAGCTGAGGTCCCAGATGCTCAGCCTGGCATCCAGCACAGAGACTTCAGTTGACAGGATTCTAGGGGCTGTGGCAGCAATAACATTTGAGCTATATTCTAATTTACACCTCAGCAAATACTTCAATTAGGTCAGCAGCACAGTTTTTAGATTGGTTTTTCCATTTTTTCCTTCTTAGGTTTCTTTGGCTGTATCTCTATCCCTCCCTTTCCCAGGGTAGGTCTGCTTCAGTTCAGTTGCTGGCTAGAACAGCTGGCAGATCGCCCATGCTTGACGTTTTACTGTTTGTGGAGCCAACAGGCTGTGGAGGTTGGGGGTTGATCATCTTTACCACTGAGACATTGGAATCTGCCGAGTTAAACATTTCCCTACCGTCCCCATCCCCACCCTTTCTTTCTCCCTCCCTGTGAATGGATCTGGAAAGAATGAACATGAAGTCTATATTGAACAGCTATAAACCTTTATGGTCAGTGGGCTGCTCCCCGAGGAGTGGGGCATTAGCCTCCCTGCTCATTTCTGGAGTAAACAAAATGCATCAGCATATTCCCTAACATGGGGTCAATGTCTGAGGGAGTGGTGCTCTCGGTGCCTGGCACCTGCTGATGTGAGAAGCCTGTTGGCAGCAATCCACCACCGTCAGCTTTGATGACCGCACTAAATACAGAGCCAGTTCAGTGCTCCCAACCCTTCTAACTCCCCGAGTAATAGTCATCCTGGAATAGCAATATCTCCGAGACTGACAAACTTTATAAGAATATGTCATATAATATATACATCTATGTGACAGAATACACTTTATGTATTCTGTATTGTATAAAGATAAGATCACATTTTGACTGATTTTTCTGGTTACTTCCATGAAAACCCCAAAGCTGAATTTGTGCTCTCATCTGAGGTAGTGCTAACTCCAGGCTCAGGCTCTGAAGTTGTCCTGTTGTCTGTCTGATGTCATTCGTAAAATGCTGCCTCCTTGATGGTTCCACTCAGTCTCTAGACTTTGGTCTGAGATTTATTATAGGTACCCTCTTTAAAATCTCATTGGCACTGTGCAATACCTGTTGATCACTTAGTTAAAATGTTTTAGTTTGTGACATGAGGTGTAATCCTTCCTGGTTGTGCATAAGAACAAGGAAGAGCACAAATAATTGTGCTGGAGGTCATCCATTCTTTCTCTGCCTGTCTTTATCCTGTGCCAGTGAAGAATCACATCTTAGCCCCTATACAAACTTTCTTTTCATAGTTCTACAAAGGGTCACTTTCTAGAGTCCTCTGCACCGTCTTGTCTCTGTGGCATATTCTTATATTTGGATTTTATTATAGTCAGATAGCTCCCATCCTGGACAGAACTTTTCATCATCACAGGCATTACAGCACAGAAGACTGGAGAGCGCTAACCACAGTGATCGCTGTGTCTGCTCTGAAACAGGGCCTTGAGAGACCAGCTCCGAGTCCTAGCACCATTTTGCTAACAAAGATTAAGAAATGGGAGTGGTTTGGTTTCTGATTTGTGGCAAACTAGTCAGTTCAAAGCAGTGTCATAATTGGTGCTAAGATAAAGGACAGAGTGAAAGTCTCAGAAGAGTCTCAAATGATTACAGAAAGAAAAAGACATCTTAGGGAGAGTAACAACTACAAAAAAAAATCTGATACCAAGAGACAAGTAAAATCAGCCATCATCAATACAGATCAGACTTTATTTTATGGACTGTTTAATTTAATGCCCTTCTGACATGAAAGATAGCTGAATCTGGTGTCATTTTAGCCTTCAAATTACTTTCCAGAAATACAGAAAACCAAAACCCATGGGTAGCTTTTCTTTGAGGTGTGAATTCATTCTAAGCCTTAATTTAATCCATAAAATCAGACTCTATAATTTTATATTTTCATTATAAATAGTATTTCTGAAGTTAAAAATATTATGTATTTTTTTGCTCTAAATATTCTACTTTTTACAATTTGTCTTTTCTTATTAGTTATTTAGTAAGGATAGGGTAAAAAACATTTAAATATATAAGGAAGAAAATTCAAGTTGACTGCAGCACCAGCCAACAGGATGGATAAGAACTTGCTGTCTTTTTTTCTTGTAACTATGAGTGAGTGCTTTTACATTTTTGAGCATATTATTAATGACATTTTTTAAAATGTTCTTTTTAAAAATCACTTAACAATATTCTGAAAGAAATATTTTCTGCTTAATAAAGGTTTTTCTAAAATTTAGAATCTTAAATTAAGATTTTTAAGAAGTTGGTGTTACAATTTTAATATTGTGAGCTTCCTTTATACATCTATTTCTTGGACGTTAGTACTTCTGTTCCTCTGAAGGCTATAGGCTTCACCTTATCGATTGTTACATAACTTCTATAAAGTTTACAAGCACATAGCCTGGGCTTCTGAGATCAGACGTTACAACACTGATGGCAAATGAATTCCTTCCCACTCCCACATTCAAATCTGTTACTCTAGCCACATCTGCAGACATAGCTTCTGTGACCTTTGCTGCCAAGCCATGACCTGGCTCCCACCCTCTTGGAACTTCTCAAGGACTCTGTTCTTCAGTTATCTTTATATTTTACCCTTCAGGAGGCAAAATTATTAATTTTCCTCCCTCGTCTCATCGCCATCCCCCACATCTTAAAATACTTTCCTTTGGCCCTTTAATCTGCCTCCATCTTCTTCCTGGCTTCTCTGTTCCCCTTTCAGTTCTCCTCCTCCCATATTCTGCAGAAAAAGGTGATCAGGCTCTGCTTCCTCACATAGTCCTCCGCAGGGATCACTTTTCCATCCCTATATGGCCCTCTTAGCAACATGGTACACAGGTGATGCTTCTCTTCTCCTAAAGCCTTTCCTCTTGCTAGCCACACACAGCACTTCCCTGCCCCTTCACTGATGGCTCCTGCTCAGGCTCTTTTGCTGGTTCCTCACAGCATCCTGATCTGAAAACACCGCAGGAGAGCATGAGTTTGCTTTCCCTGTCCACACTCTGCATGCCACTGATGTTCACTACCTGTTTATATTAGAATGACTTGAAGAAGTCTTTGAAATTTCTACCTAGACTGGGATGTGGCTCAGTGATTTCCTTGCTCTTGTGAGGACCAGGGATTCATCCCCAATAAATAAATAAATAAATAAATAAATAAATAAATAAATAAATCCAATTTATGGGGAAGGAATTGAGTTAAAAGAGCTTGCTGGTCTTGTAAGGACCAGTGGGGTTCTAGTGCCCATGTTGAACAATCCAAAATGAAGGAGCCCACAGCAACTGCATTCCATCTTGATTTAAGGTCAGAGAGTTCAAGTTTGTTCTTATTCCTCGAGGTCAAATACCAGGATGTTTGGCCAAAGACATGGTTACTAAATGTTTTGGAAATTAAGGATAAGATTGTGCCTATTTGTTCCTTGTGCCATGGTAAGGCCTTCCCCTTTTTGCTTTGAGTAAAAAGGGTTATGAGAAATAAACTTGGGGCTGCTGCAGTATTGACTGAGAGTCCTCCTGATTCTATCTTGTCTTTAGTCTTTTCTTTCTTAATCCTCACTCCCCCATCCAGGAACTGTTCAACAGGCTGACTGATCCCGACACTGAAGCTCTAGCTCCAGCCAACACAACATCCTCTTCTGGGCTCTGTGGACACACACACACACACACACACACACACACACACACATACACAAATAAAAATAAAATAACTCTTAAAATCAAAATTTCAGACCTCAGAAATTCTTCCCCAAGTTCTTTAATTGGTCTAGGATGGAGTCCAGTTGTCCAAACATTGAGTTTTTACAAATGATTCTAATTAATACGCAGCCAATGTTAAGGACTATTGGCCTAACTTGGCCTTCTATGGCTTAATGTACTAGTGTGGCTTTAAATAGCACTGATATGGGGTTAATACAAACATCTTATCAAAGAGATCTCCATAATGACCCCATGAAGAGAGCTCCAGCAATTCCCCGTCATTAGCAGTCCCACAGAATAGCCCATGTTTCCTAAAAATACATGACCTTATATTGACATATATAGCTCTTCTCTCACTTAACCCACCACAAATAGAAACTAATATGTTGAAATGCACCTAATATGCATAACCATAACAAAAGCCCTAGTTTTGTAACGCTCACCCTCATGGTCACATGACTGACTTCTGTGGCTTACTGCCACTGGCCAGCACTACAAAAGAGGATCAAATCAAGTATTGCCATTAGTCCTAGAAACGATTAAAATCTAAACTCTGGTTTCTACTGAATGACTATCACCTTCGCACCATCATGAAGTCAGAAACTCCTAAGTTGAAGTTTAGAGCAGTCTGTCTATGCTTTCCTTCTGTGCTGATTACTATTTACTTTGGAATTCCCATGTACTAAAAGATAGTCTTGTCATAGAGTAGACACTTACAAACTATCTTCTGGATGAATTAAGACAAAACACTAAGGATATCTTTAAAGAAGAAAAGCAATTTGTACAGCTCGACTGTGCCAGAGAGATACCATGTGTGATACCAGTGCTGTCTTTATAGCTGCTAAAAGAACCCAACTCAAAGGCTGGAGCAAAGAATAACGCTGATTCAGTTGCATCTTTCAGGGAACTGTGAGGTTATTCATTACAACTTCATCATTCCACTTTGAGAAGAATGACTTAGGACTGCTGAGGAACGTGTTAAAAGGTCCACGAGGTTCTTGGTCAAGAGAGACTAGAATGCAGACACCCAGACTTCTGTTTCTCTGATAAGCCGTACCTCCCTCATACCTCCAACTTTTTAAAACTAAAATTTATCTTAGAGTAATACCACAAAATAATACACACGGTATTATCACTAAGATAAATTATTGAACTTGACTTAAAGAAATATACACCTAATAAGGATTTCAAAGACACACAAACCAATAATTAGCTTAGGATCCAATAAAAGAGGAGAGACATTCTCCCCAGCCCCCTTCCCAACTTCCATGTGACATTAAAATCATCATATTGTATCTCATGACTCCCTGTTTAGCCCTTATTTGTTCCCATTAAAAAAGTAGAGGGAATGGCCCAGAAAAGGCTGACACCACAAGGCAAGTTTTTGTGGTACAGGGGAGATTATATATCACAGACTGGCCTCGAACTCACTCTACAGCCAATGATGACTCCTATCTCCCAATCACTGAGATTATAGGTATATGCTATCCTGTCCGGTTTTATGTGGTGCTAGGGATTGAACCCAGGACTTCAGACATGCAAGGCAGACACTGTACCAACTGAGCTGCATCCTCAGGCCCACAATGCAGCTTTAAGGTGGCTATGATCATGATTATAACAGAGATATTTCCTGAAGGGGAGTAAATGAAGAGGCATTTCAGACCTAACAAGCTGGCTTTCATCTCTAGCCACTTGTGGTATTTAGTATGTGTGAAAGGGGAAGGTCACCAAGAAACATGTCAGGTTCGCTTACAGGCACCTGATCTGAAAACTGAGGAGATTTTTAACCCTTCAGGTTCTACTCATTTGCCGTGGACTGCGAGTCTGGCTTTGAGCCCAGCTCTTGCAGTGCACGGTTAACACAATCACCAGTTGCATTGTTTGCTCTCCCTGAAGACCCATCCTTAACTTCCTTTGGCGAAATCACAAAGTATGTTTTTCATTTGCTGTTAACACAGAGAGAACAAGAGAGAATGCAGCTTCCTATAAAATCCTCCCAATTAAAGAAATATATTTAAAAGGCATCCGGCTAAAGAAAACAAACTTGAGCAATGGTCATTTTTCACCTTCTCTATAAAAGTTGACATTTTTTTGTTACAGCGCAAAGTATTCATTTAATACCACTTGAAATCATTTCAAAGCACTGGGAAATCGGTGCATGAATCCAAGCCATACCCACGGAATCCTGTAGTCTCAGTGAAACCCTGCTCGCCAAGGATCTGAAGCGTGTTCCTCTGGCCCTGCCAACCAGTTCTGTTCGCTTCTCTTGCAAATCTCCCGCTGTACAGTTTAAAGCCTTTGACCAGGCGGTTGTCCTCACAGCTCACTTGCAGAACGTCTGCCAGGTAGGAAGGGATGGGGGGCAATGGGCGGAGGGAAGCTGGATATGGATAAGCTTCATAACACACTCATGCACGTACACACGCGCGCACCAGAAAAGAGCACCACAAACTTTAAAGTAGCTGACTTTCTTAGTATGGAGATGCAAATCTAACACAAACTCCCAGAACCACTCATTCCAAAATATAGAATAGAGATTGTCCCGGGCCTTCAAACCCCACTGGGCTTTAAGACGAGCTATAAACAGAGGTAGTGGGCAAAAGTGCCAAGACCTGGGCGGGGGGGGGGGGGGGGGAGCAGAGGACAAGAGGAGAGATCCCAGCTTAACTTCAATTTCTATTTTGATGAGAGTCATGAAGTTTTTATCACTCAGACCAAATCTATAGATAATGACTAATATTCTGGCCACCCAAGAAGAGATATTTAAAATGTAACAAAATATGTTATTACCAGATGGTTCCCTATGATTTGATAGCCTGTGTGTGCACTTGTAGGGCGAAATGTCCTCACTCCCAACATCAAAAGTATCTGTGCCCATATGGAGACTTGTCAGTAGTCCTTAGGAAGGTCCTTGGGGCCCTGTCCCAAACTCATGCTGAAGGGGAAGCTAGTGTCATTTATCCAGAAAATATATGACCAACAGTTAAATCTTGTCCTGATGTCAACTCAAGTAAGCATTTTGTTACTAGACACAGAAACTTTGAGAGGGAAAGTTAGCTGGAGTCTTCTTCCGCCACAGTTCAGCTCCTCTGGTATTTACTGACCAGAGCCACGCCCATTGCTAGGCTTGCTAAAGCCTAACACTGGCCAAGCGCTTCACGAACAAAGCTCATGGGCTCTCCCTGCTGCTGAAGGAAAGCTCAGGAGCCAGGCTATGGCCCTCCCGCTTCTCAGCCCCAGTTTTCCAGTCCAGGTTATTTTACGATCCTTGGGCATCTTTGAAATCATTTGGTCTTCTGTTAGTGCTGCATTCACTAAGTAGTAATTACTGGGCTTCCTGAATCAGGAACTGGCATCCTTGATTGGAGCCAAGTTTTTACCGTGTCTCATTTAGTTACAAGTCACCAAATTCGGGGAAGGGTAAAATTAAAGTGGCTGTTATGGAGGTGTACCTGAAAGAGGTTTTCCAGAGGTTGTTTTCCAAGGCCACTGACAACATGTATTTGCTGAGCATTTGGGTTACACAAATTCCACACACAAACACGTTAAACAAATGTGAGCACACTTAAAAGACTCGCCCTCCCCAGACTGACATTCTTTTCATTATAACACTTCTCAGCACACAGCAACAGGTATTTGTATATTTGTCCATAGATTTCTGTCTAACTACTTTCAAATCACTGATGGTTGTGTGTGTGTGTGTGTGTGTGTGTATGTGTGCATAGATAACTTTATTCATCATGTTTTTATTTTCAAAGTCCTTATATGATATTTTTAAGACTGTGGAGGATTATCAGAGCTGTTACTCTAGCCTTAGCTTATAAGAAGATTAGGGCATATAAAATTAAAATATTTGGTGGATGGTGGTAGTGCAATCTATAGTCACAGCACTTGGGAGGCAGAGGCAGGCAGATCTGGATCTCTAAGTTCAAGGCCAGCCTGATCTACTGAGAGAGTTCTAGAACAGTCAGGGTTACATAGAGAGACCCTGTCTCGAAAAAAAAGAAAGAAAGAGAAAAGAAGGGAGGAAGGAAGGAAGGAAGGAAGGAAAAAAGAAAGAAAGAAAGGAAGAAAGAAAGAAAGAAAGAAAGAAAGAAAGAAGAGAAAAGAAAGATATGAAACTCCTAGTCTAGAAAACAAACAGGTACTCTTAGCTAATAAATACAAGGAAAGTAATCTTCAATTCTTAAGTGTAATCCTTTCAAATGTGTTTTTCTTCTGGGGCCATTCAATGCTCTTTAGTGAAAATCATTTAATAGAGCCATGTATGTTTTCCAGGGAACTGGAGCCAGGCTTGGAAAGATGGCCTTGCTGTGTTAACCCTGACTAGAACTACAGACTGGAATCGCACAGCAGCCCCAGCCTGCACTGTCCAAGCCACAAGCCTAAGATTCAATCTGCAGAATCCAGGCAGTTGCCCCTGTTGTGTGCCATCTGTGAACACAGTCTTTCTACCCCTTGGAGAATCTGGGGGTGAGAGAGGCGCAGACCAGATGGGACAGGAAGGGTCAGAGGTAGGGAACACCCACCCTCCCCACAGGGCCCTCCTTGCAGGGACATAGCTAGGCTTTCCTTAGCTTGAGGGTTTGAATGCTCTCTAAAGTCACCCTCACTCTGTGGCTCACACTCGTAAGGATGCTCTGGACCTCCACGTGCGATGCAGAGGTTGTTAGATGGGTCATCCAGTGCAAATAAGTCTTCAGTGGTCTTAGAGGGCGAGAGTAATACAGGGAGCCCTGCTACAGAGGCCACCCGTTTACATTAAGCATATTCAACTCTCACCTCAACTCCTTTCTTTCTGTTTTTAACTGAAAATACATTTCCCATAAATATATTCTGTTCAGTTCCTCCTTCCTCAACTCCTTCTAGACCTTCCCCATTTCCCTCCCATTCAACTCAATGCCTTGCCTTTTTCTCTCTCTCTCTTTAGAAAATAAACAAACCAATAAATAAAAACATATTTTTTAGAAGAGAGAAGTCACAAGAAACACACACACTCAATTAATACCCACAAAGATACAAAATCTTTAAACCAGAATTTACAAACAGAAGACCAATAAGACCAAAAAAATGCTCAAACAAAGCATTATGAGACCAAAAAAAAAAAAATCCACAAAAATACTGTTGAGTTCATTTTGTGTTGGCCAACAGCTCCTAGAGATGAGGCTGCCCTGGAGTGTGGCTGACAGATCCAGTTAGACACCACTGGAGAAAACTAACTTTTCCTTTCTAAGAGAGCAGTTTTGGGGGTAAAAATGGGAATCTGTGTCCACTTTTCCCTCTCAGTTCTGGGAGCACATCTGACTTGAGCCCGCGCAAAGCCTGTGCATGCTGCCACAGTCTGCCAGTTTGTATATGCATCAACCCTGATTAGCCATCACCCCTGGCTCTTACAATCTATCCACCTCCTCTTCTACATAGCTCCCTGAGCCCTGAGAGGAGGTGTTCACGCTGGATAGTTTTATGTCAACCTGACACAAGCTAAAGTCATCTAAGAAAAAGGAATATCAGTTGAGAAAATGCATCCATAAGATTTGATTGTAAGACATATTCTTAATTAGTAATTGATGGGGATAACCATTGTGAGTAGCAACCATTGTGGGTAGTAGCCATTGTGGGTAGTAGTAACCATTGTGGGTAGTAACCACTGTGGGTAGGGCCACAACTAGACTTGTGATCCT
This sequence comes from Microtus ochrogaster, assembly GCF_000317375.1. Lineage (NCBI taxonomy): Eukaryota > Metazoa > Chordata > Mammalia > Rodentia > Cricetidae > Microtus > Microtus ochrogaster. The sequence goes on from NC_022020.1 coordinate 5,384,922, forward strand.
GGGTTCTATAGGAAAGCAAACTAAGAAAGTTGGAGAGAATGGGAAGCAAGTAAGTAAGCAATATCCTCCATTGCCTCTGCATCAGTTCCTGCCTCCAGGTTCCCACCCATTTGAGTTCCTTCAGAGGTGGACCATGGATGTGAAAGTATAAACCAAACAAACCCTTTCCTCCCCAACTTGATTTTGGTCATGGTGTTTCATCATAGCAACAGTAACCCAAAGTAAGACAGTGTGTGATAAAGACATTTGTCTTAGAGTTTCTATTGCTGTGAAGAGACACTAGGGCCACAGAAACTCTTAAAAAGAAAAAAAAACCCATTTAATAGGGGTGGGGCTTTCATTTTCAAAGATTGAGTCCATTATCATCATGCTGTGACATGGGGGTGTGCAGGCAGACATGGTGCTGGAGTAGGAGTTAAGAGCCCTTACATCTTGATTCACAGGCAACAGGAAGTGGTCTGAGATGTTGGGCATGACTTGAGCATGTATGAGACCTCAAAGCCTGCCTCCACAGTGACACACTTCCTCCAACAAAACCATACCTACTCCAACAAGGTCATACCTCCTAATAGTGCCACTCACTTTGGGAGCCATTTTCTTTCAAATCACCACATTCCACTCCCTGGCCCTCAAAGCCTGTAGCCATATCATAAAGCAAAAATGTATTCAGTGCAACTTCAAAAGTCCCCATAGTCTATAGCAGTCTCAAACTTATTTAAAAGTCTAAAATTTGCTGTGTCTTCCAAAATTCATGCAATCTCTTAACTATAATCCCCTGTAAAATCAAAATCAAATAGTGAATCATATATTTCCAACATATAATGCACAAGATATACATTACCATTCCAAATAAGGGGGCATAGCAAAGAAATATTGAACCTAAATAAATAAGCAAAGAAAGGAAGGAAGGAAGGAAGGAAGGAAGGAAGGAAGGAAGGAAGGAAGGAAAGACCAAACTCTGCATTGCCATGTCTGATGTCAAAATGCTCTTCAGATCTCCAACTCCTTTCAGCTTTGTTGATTACAACACACTTCTTTTTCTTGGGTTGGTTCCACTCCCGGTTAGCAACTATCCTTGTCAGGTATCCATGGCTCTAGCATCTTCAACATCTTGGGGTCTCCAAGGCAATCCAGGCTTCACTTTCACAGCTTCACACAATAGATCCTCTGGTGTCAATTCAGGGACACCCCTGACACATGCCTGGCCTCAGCAGCTTTCCTTAGTCCAGAGGCAAATTCCATAGCCCCTTTCTTCTATGTTAACTCTAGAACCACACAACTGAAGCCGCCGAGTTCTGCTGCTTCCTGGAGCTGGAACATGACCCCTTCTTTCAGTTACATCTTCACCGCCTTTTATCCCTCACTGCCTAAGCTTGCTGTCCTGAAACTTGCCAGGCTGGCCTCCAGCTCAGAGATCCGCAAGCCTCTGCCTCTGAAGTTCTGGGATTAAAATGTGCACCAGCACACTGAGCTCTATACTTTCCTTTAATTCCTTTTTACAAACTGGAAATTTAGCTGGGTAAGACCTTGCCCTGAGGTCACTTTTTCCTTTATTTTATTTCTTAATCTGTTTGTCTCCTTGGACACAGGATTTAACTCCATTCCACTTTCTGATGCTCCTTTTATCTTCAAATTTTACAATTTGTATTTTAACCTGCTCAGATTGCTCTTTTTCATTATACTATTCATTAGAGTTACCACTGATAACCACATAACAAAGTCTATATTAGGCTGTTTAATTTTCTCTGCCAATGGAATTAATCTAAAAACCCTTCATTTTAGCCTGAGGCAGACTTTTTTAGACAAAGGCAAAAAACAACCAACCAAGTATCACGAGAAAGATCTCTAGACCACAGACTAACATTCTTCACCTCTTAAGCCTCTTTATCCAGGAACCCACAGTTCAGATCATCCCCAGCACCACTGTCTTCCATGCTCCTACTAGAATGGCCCAATGAGCAGCACTTAAAGCGTTCAACTGCCTTTTTAATCTAATAGTTCCAAGGTCTGTATTCCTCCCAACAGCAGCATGTCCAAGTTTATCACAACAATACTCCAGCCCCTGGTACCGGTTTCTGTCTTAGTTGGGGTTTTTATTGCTATGAAGAGATATCATGACCATGGCAATTCAAATAAGGAAAAAAAATTATTTGGGGTGGCTCTCATTTTCAGAGATTTTGTTCATTATCATCATGGTGCAGCATGGTGGCATGAGCAAGAGCTGAGAGTCCTTACATCTTGACTCACAGGCAACAGGAAGTGCTCTGAGACACTGGGTGTGACTTCCTCCAACAAGACTCCACCTACTCCAACAAGGTCACACCTCCTAATAGTACCACTCCTTTGGGAGGTCATTTTCTTTCAAACCACTACAACATCCCATTTAGGAATGAGTGCTCCAAAGTCTCTCATTCTCTGCACATTGTCCTGTTAGTTCCTGCTTCCTACAGGAGGAAGCTTCTCTGATGATGGACTGGGTGAGCCATCATCTATGGGTCTATGTACATAGCAGAACCAGAATAATTTTATTGTTATGTTTCTTTAACATACTAATAGATTTGGTTTTATCCTAAGTCTGTGACCTATCCAGTCTCAAGTTCCTGGCCACCTAAGCAGTGACAGGCATGGGTTCCAACTCATGGAGTGACCCTTAAATCCAATCAGATAATGATTGTTTATGGCCAAAATGTTTGTACCACTATTACACCAGCAAATCATGCAGGCACATCACTGCTGTAGATCAAAGTGTTTGCAGCTGGGCTGACATTATCTTTCTCTGGTAGTGTGTAGAATGCCTTCCAGTACCATGAACACTAGTCAATAGGGGTGAAGACTCTAGTTAGACAGCAACTTCATTTCTCATATTGTTGTTTCCAATTTCTAGCTACTATGAATAGAGCAGCAATGAACATAGATAAGTCAACTCTCTTTTTTGATGAAGAAAATCAGGACCAAGAAAGTTGAAAAAAAATCTTAGAGTCAGCCAGATAGGAAGGAACAAAACCAGGGTTTGAGTTATGAGTGGTCAATTATGACTGGCCAATTCTGACTGGTCAGTTCCAGCTCCACCTTCTGGTTCAACTGTGTAATTCTCAGGATGCCTCCTGACAAAGGAAGAACTGAGACCACTCTATACTATTAACTTTATTCGTTCCTTTAAAAAAAATCACTACAAATGTGATAATTGGGTTCAAAGTTCATCTCTTCTGGAAGTCCCAGGTGGGAATCTAACTTGCCTTTCCAGCTTCTATGACTCTCCACCCACATCTTGCCTTATGATCCTTTTTTTACATCTTTAAATTGCATCATCCCAACCGCTATTTCTGCTGCCAGCTCCTTTCTGTGATCCTTTGGTTTTCTGATAATGAGTACACTTGTGGTGATGCTGAGTCTCCAGAAGAAGAATCTGAGTCACTCTCCTTAAACTAGCCACATTGACATAGGACCCTTCTCCAAGTAAGGCAGCACATTCATAGGCTGGAGGTGGGGGCATGGGCATCCCAGGAGGAAGAATGAAGGCACAGCTGTGTCTATTATTCATACTTAGTAGGTTCTATGCATGGATGACAAAGTCTTGCCTATCACTCAACATTACATTAAATGCCTTAAATACTTCCATAAGAACCTAAAACTGAAGAACATTTCTTTGAACTGCCAAAAGTGTAGTTGTAGGATTTCAACAAATGAAAATATGGATACATCCTGCTTTTTAGTTGTTTGACTGAGGTGGATAACAATAGTGGACTCATCATAATTGTGGACAATAATAAGAAATACAAATAATGCATATTGGATCTGATGCAAGTCTTCCTTCATGAAGACATTTTTACTTGAATTTCTGCTTCAAATGTTGGAAAGTTAACAAAGCATTTGGATGTTCGAGGTAATCGAAGACATCAGTACAAAATATGCTCTTTCACCCAAACTATTTTTTTATGTAAAGTAAATCACGATGAGCAGAGCACGTAAATGTTTTGAGTATTTCATTTTCTGTTCGGTAAAAAGAAACATTTTACCTTGCAAAAAAAAAAAAAAGAATAAATCTAGGCAGTGCTGGTGCATGCCTTTAGTCCCAACACTTGGGAGGGAGAGAGCAGCAGATATCTGTGAACAAACCTGGTCTACAAAGTCAGTTCCAGGACTGCCAGGGATATACTGAGAG
>NC_022020.1:5389933-5398488 GCF_000317375.1 Microtus ochrogaster
CACACACACACACACACACACACACACACACACACACACACTCGCCTGCACCACTTATGAGTGGTTGGCTGGGAGAGGCAGTGCACACCGTTAAGCCCAGCACTTGGGAAGCAGAGGCAGGTAATTCTTTGTGAGTTTATGCCCAACCTGGTGTACATCAGGAATTCCAGGCCAACAATGGCTACACTGTAAGACCCTGTTTCCAATACATAAACATACCCAATCCACAGTCAGAAAGCACCACAAATGCATTCCGGATGATCTTCGCACACACACTAAGCCGTCAAAGAGTATGCACAGAGTGAATCATGTGCTTATGGAACAGTGTGTTGTCAGGGTTCTCTGGGGGAACAAAACCCAAAGAATAAATACATATTACTAAAAGGAACTCGTTAGATTGCCTATACAAGTAGGGGCTAGGAAGCATGACAATGAATGTCAGCATGTCGAGAGGCTGAGACTCTCCATCCATGAAGCTAGATGACTTTTCCAGTCTGGTGCTAGAGGACTCTTGAAGAGCAGCTAGCCTTTCTGTCCATGTTATAAGCTGGGTTCTGATGTCAGTGACAGCAGCAGCATCCATGGCAGCAGCAGCAACAGAGCAGATGCACTCGCCAGCAAGAAGCTCAGGCAGGCACAGCAGCACAGCATTTCCTAGGCACAGACCTCTTCCATGTGGACCATGTAAGGCAGCAGCCCACTCTGGGAGAAGGTTTTCCTCTCTTAGTTAATCCTTCCTAGAAATGTCCTCAGAGACATGGCCAGAGGCATGGTCCTTCTTTTATTCCATATTCAATCAAGTTAGCAATCAATATTAAGCACTGAGATATTTACAATCACTGCAGTTAGTCAGTGCCCTAGTTTATCGGTTTTCAGTAGAAATATCAAGGGTCACAGGTTATATCTGATTGCAGAGTAGCAACTGCAGTCCAATTTCTGTTTTCCCTCATTAAGAAACAGTGTTTGTAGTAGGTAGAATTTTCTGTCCCATCAGCCAGTTCCCAATAACCACACAGAGACTTATTATTAACTATAAATGCTCAGTCAATAAGGTTAGACTTGTTACTAACTAGTTTTTACATCTTAAATTAACCCACTTTTTTTATCTATGTTCAACCATGTGGCATGTCCATCTTGCTTCTCTCCAAGTTTCTTGGCAACATCACCCTTCTCCATCCTAGGGCTTTCTCCCTGTCCACAAGTCCTGCCTTGATGTGGGATTCCCCTCTTTATGCTGTATATACAACTGGTTAATTAATAAAGAAACTGCCTTGGCCTGTTGATAGGAAAGAACTTAAGTAGGCAGGGAAAACTAATCCAAATGCTAGGAAGAATAAGGCAGAGTTAGAAGCCATGGAGCTGCTCCCTGAGAAAGGCACACTGAAACTTTGCTGGTAGGCCACTACCTCATAGTGCTGCAAGATTGATGGAGATGGGTTAAATTAAGATGTAAGAGTTGGCAAATAAGAAGCTAGAGCTAATGGGATAAGCAGTGATTTTTAAATAATATGGTTTCTGTGGTTATTTTGGGGCTGAGCTCCCAGGCAGCTCTCATTATAACACTGCCTAACCTTTTTTAGCCTAGGTACTGACGATTTAGCTCTTTATTAAACCAACAAGAGCAACATATCTTTACAGTGTACAAAAAAAAAAAAGATTATTTCACAACAGTTCATCATGATGGCAAGGATATGGAGCAAAGAGAACATTCCTCTATTGCTGGTAAGAGTGAAAACTTGTACAGTCTCCCAATTCCAAACCAGAGACTTCTGCAGGAGGGGATCCGGACCAGGATTTACAGAAACAGGGCAAAGCCTGCAACCTAGGCCAAAGTAGGCCTAGGACAGCAAACTCCAAGGGAGTAGAACAAAGCACAGGAGTGCTGAGCTATCTCCAGAAACACGGAGTAACCAATGGGGTAACTAGAACTGTGGCACTGCCTGTACCACGAGGAACAACCATCTGAGCTTTGAATTTACTGGTACCTAGAAGATTATTCAACAGAATCTCAGACAGCCCCAACCACACCTATTAGAGAAAAAGATGAGTAGAAAAGGTAAGAACACATGCAACACCACAAAGAGCAACACAATACCATTAAAACCTAAAGACCCTACAACAGCAAGACCTGAACAATCAAATATGGATGAAGCAGAAGAAAATGACCTAAAAAATAACTTCAAGAAAATGTTTGAATCTCTTAAAGAGGAAATGAGAAATTCCCTTAAAATTTGGAAGACATCAGCAAATCACTTAAAGAAAACCAAGAAAAAGAAATCAAACATATGAAAGAAACTATTTAGGACTTGAAAACTGAAATAGAGACAATAAAGAAAACACAAGTTGACGGAATTGTAGAAACAGAAATCATGAGAAAACAATCAGGAACCACAAATGCAAGCATGAACAGCAGAATACAAGAGATAGAAGAGGGCTGGAGAGATGGCTCAGCAGTTAAAGGCTAGGCTCACAACCAAAATATAAGAGATAGAAGAAAGAATCTCAAGCACTGAAGATACAATAGAGGAAATAAACTCATCAGTAAAAGAAAACATTAAATCTAAGAAAAGCTTATCCCAAAATATCCAGGAAATATGGGAAACCATGCAAAGGCCAAATCTAAAAATAATAGGTATAGAAGAAGGAGAATAATTTCAACTCAAAAGCACAGAAAATATACTTAACAAAATCATAGAAGAAAACTTTCCCTACCTAAAGAAAGATATGCCTACGAAGATACAAGAACCTAGAGAACATCAAATAGACTGTATCCAAAAAAAAAAAAAAACCAGTCCTCTCACCACATAATAATCAAAACACTAAACATACAGACTAAAGAAAGAATATTAATAGCTGCAAAGGAAAACGGCCAAGTAACATATAAAGATAGAGCTATCAGAATTACTCCTGACTTCTCATTGGAGACAATGAAAGCCAGAAGGTCGTGGTCAAGCATTATACAGACATTAAGAGCCCACGAATGACAGTCCAGACTACTATACCCAGCAAAACTATCAATCACTATCAAAGGATAAAACAAGATATTTCATGACAAAACTAGATTTCAGCAATACCTAGCCACAAACCCAGCCCTATATAAAATACTAGAAGGAAAACTCCAACCCAAGGAAGTTGGCTATACCAACAAAAACACAGACAATTGATGGTCTCATAGCAGCAAATCCCAAAGAAGTGGAAAACAAAAATTAACATCATCAACAATGAAAACTAAATTAACAGGAGATAGCAATTACTGGTTATTAATATCCCTTAATGTAAATGAACTCAACTCACCTATAAAAAGGCACAGGCTAACAGACTGGATATAAAAACAGAATCCATCCTTCTTCTGTATACAAAAAACACATTTCATCCTCAAAGACAGACATCATCTCAGAGTAAAGGGTTGAAAAAATATATAGCAATCAAATGGACCTAAGAAAAAAGCAGGTGTAGCTATCCTAATATCTATCAAAATAGACTTCAAGCTAAAATCAGTCAAAAGAGACAAAGAAGGTCATTTCATATTAATCACAGGAAAAATCCATCAAGAGGAAAAGAAGGCCCATGCTCTAGATCTTGGTTTTTTTTTCTACTTCCCATGTAGATTAGATCCATGTAAGTCTCTCTTAGGGTCCTCATTGTTGTCTAAGTTCTCTGGGATTGTGATCTGTAGGCTGGTTTTCTTTGCTTTATGTTTAAAAACCACATATGAGTGAGTACATATGATAATTGTCTTTCTGGGTCTGGGTTACCTCACCCAAAATAATGTTTTCTAGCTCCATCCATTTTCCTGCAAAATTCAAGATGTCGTTATCTTTTTCTGCTGTGTAGTACTCCATTGTATAAATGTGTCACATTTTTCTCATCCATTCTTCAATCGAAGGGCATTTAGATTGTTAACAGGTTCTGGCTATGACAAACAAAGCTGCTATGAACATAGTTGAGCACATGCCCTTGTGGTACGATTGACCATACTTTGGAAATATATCCAAAAGTGGTATTACTGGGTCTTGAGGAAGATTGCTTCCTAATTTTCTGAGAAATCACCACACTGACATTCAAAGGGGCTGTTCCAGCTTACATTCCCACCAGCAATGCAGAAGTGTTCCCTTTACCCCACAATCTCTCCAGGATAAGTTGACATTAGTGTTTTTTATCTTGGCCATTCTTATACGTGTAAGATGGAATCTCAGAGTTTTTTTGATTTGCATTTCTCTGATGACTAAGAATATTGAACATTTCCTTAAGTGTCTTTTAGCCATTTTATATTCCTCTGTAGAGAGTTCTCTGTTTAAGTCTGTACTCCATTTTTTTATTGGATTATTTGTTCTTTTGGTGACCAATTTCTGAGTTCTTTGTATGTTTTGGAGATCAGACCTCTGTCTGATGTGGGGTTGGTGAAGATCTTTTCCCATTCTGTAGGCTGTCATTTTGTCTTGTTGACTGTGTCCTTTGCTTTACAGAAGCTTTTCAGTTTCAGAAGGTCCCATTTATTAATTGTTTCTCTCAGTGTCTGTGCTACTCAGATTATATTTCGGAAGTGGTCTCCTATGCCAATACATTCAGGTGTATTTCCTACTTTCTCTTCTATAAGGTTCAGTGTGGCTAGCTTTATCTTGAAGTGTTTGATCCATTTGGACTTGAGTTTTGTGCATGGTGATAGATACGGGTCTATTCTCATACTTCTACATGTTGATATCCAGTTATGTCATCACCATTTGTTAAACATGCTTTCTTTTTCCCATTTGATACTTTTTGCTTCTTTGTCAAAAATCAGGTGTTCAAATGTGTGTGGATTGATATCTAGGTCTTCAATTCAGTTCCATTGGTCCTCCTGTCTGTTCTTATGCCAATACCAAGCTGTTTTCAGTCCTGTAGCTCTGCAATAGAGTTTGAAGTCAGCAATTGTGATGCCTCCAGAAGTTCTTTTATTGTACAGGATTGTTTTGGCTATTCTTGGTTTTTTTTGCTTTTCCATATGAAGTTGAATACCATTCTTTCATGGTCTGTGAAGAATTTTGCTAGGATTTTGATGGGCATTGCATTGAATCTGTAGATTGGGCCCTAGATTTTTTATAGATGCATAAAATCATTTACATGAAAGCATAAGTGAAATGGGAGAGGCAAGATGAGAAGGACAGGGTAGTGGGTATCTGGAAGAATGTAGGCAAAGTACATTTTCACTTGCATGAAACTGGTTTACATAACCAAGGATAATAAATGACATAGGAGTTTGGGGAAGAAACTCCTTTGAGTTTTACCTCTAATAATTAGAAATGTATGCTGCTAAATATAACTGTTGTACATATGTGTTTATATAATTATAAATATTGATATATTGCTATAAGATGCACCTAAGTTAGTTAGATCAAGACAGTTGATATAAAACAGAAAGTGGGAGTCTGGGCTGTCTTCCAAGTCATGTTGTTTTCAACCTAATATTGTATCTTTTTATATGTGCTGTGAGCAAAGTCATAAAGTAGATGAAATATACATTAGTGTCTCCCAAAGCTCCCATCTTTACTACACCTTTTTCACCTCCACCTTTGGCATTCTCAGGTCTTTCTGCTGACCCCCTGGGCTTCTGCATTTAAGAGTAGCCTATATTTCTCAGTTTCTCTCTCCCCAGAAAATCTGGCCTGCTCAATGTGCTGCTTCCTGAGACTGTATCCACAGTGTAGCTATGAACATTGCCATGGTTGCAAGTCATGGATCCTCTAATTACATGATGCCCTCTAGCAGACACCTTCCAGAACTCACCTCAGCTAAGGAGTCACAGGTAAAAAGATTATGCTCTACAATAGTAGTCCTAGCATTGAGTGATTATAACTGTTTTGACCTTTCTGTTAATGTGCCTTTATTTGTAGAATGGTGTCATTTCATCCATGAGAAAATTCTTCCTTTAACTGAATCTTCACATATAGAATATGCTAAAAACGGACCTGAGAGTTTCTCATTCCAACTCAAATGTTCACTGAAGCCTGCATTCCAGCGATACCTGGTGTCATTTCTCTGCCTTACTTGGATCGTCTTCTTAAGCTTCCTAACTCGAGGATAACTACTTGGTCACAATGTTTTCTTCCTTCTGGAAATACCTGTTTCTAAAACGTCTCTTCACCCTCCCTACTGTGAGGCCCTTGGTCACTTCAAAACTCTTCATTCTCCTCTGGCCTTAGGATTCTTTTTCTGCTTGATTTTCAGAGCAGAACTCTCAGGTCTTCTCTACTCACCGGTTTTGTCTTGTGGTTTTTCTATTTTGAGCTACATAAGATTTCACCTCATAAAAAAACAGATGAGGAAATGGTGCCAGTTCTATTAAGATGAGATACTCAAGACAATCATACTTTACATTGTCCAACAAGTACTGTTTGCATAATTCCCCTTCAATTTTTAGACCTAAGAAAAAAGTTCTTTGCTTAAAAAGTATATGTACAAAACTTCAAAGGGTACTAGAAATAGCCCATACCTTCCAAAAGGAATAACGTCTATACTGACGGAGTTCATTCAGTGTTCTTCAAATGTTGATCCCTTTTTCTATGCCAACATTAGGGATAAAGACATTAGGCATGGGCTCTCCTGGAGTTTCCCATCTAGATCCTAGAGCTGGAAGAGTCCTTTTCAAAAATGATTATCATCATTATCATCGTGTGTGCGTGCATGTGTGTGTGTGGTTTGTACATGGAGCATCGTTGTGGCACACCCTGCACGTGAAAGTCAGAAGATATCTCTATGGCAACAGTTCTCTCTTTTAAGTTGGTTCTGAGGATCGGAGGCAGGACATCAGGCCTGTGAGCCAACCCTTTACCCACCAAGCCATCTAACCCCAACTGGCCCTGAGAAAGTCTTTAAAGACCCCAATTATCCACCAAAGGTCATTAACATTTATTATCTGTCAATCAGTGTTTCATGGCTAGGGTGGAGAAAGGAGTTGTGGTTAAACGAAGCTTGAGACATCAAGTTCAATGTACATAACAAAGAAATGAAGAAAATGTGGTGAAATGAAGCTTGAGACAGCGAGTTAAACTAAGCTAAACCGAGTGTTTACAGACTGCTCAGACCTTTACAGGCTAACATACCCTGCAATTCTGAGGGGCAGACAAAAAATGAGACACCATAGAATTAGCTTTCTACACTTATTTCAACACAAATCTTCTTTGAAGTTTACCCATTGGCATGAACTGTTAATGTTTCTAAGGCGGAGACCCAAGCATGTCTGTCTACATGTGAGGAAACTTGGCCGGCCAGAGCTGCATGGGACAGGCTGGAACAAAAACTCAGTCTCATTATTTCCATGATCTTTTCCCGTCTAGATAGCCCTGTTCTTACTCTCATCCGTCTTCTCATGGAAAGGCGAGATCAATGTTTCCCTCCGTGGTTCTGCTTCCTCTCCTAGTAGGAAGGTCTTGTCACGTATTTGCAATTTTTTCTGCTTATATGTTTGGATTGTAAACTCTTAAAAGGCAAAAATCAGCTTTTAGACAATAAAATAGGGGCAATTGGTGCTCAGTAACTGTCTGCAACCAAAAGATAAGGGTTGATAGTTTCCTGTGTGCCTACCCTTCCAGTCTCACAGAACTTGCTTCCCGTTTCTGTACCATCCCAGCTCAGAACCGCTCAGAGTCTTGTCTACAAGAAGGGCATGACCTATGGAGTGGAGTATTTTTATACAATTCCATAAAAGTTATATTAACATGTTCTAAATTAAATTCAGCCCATTTATACAAACTTGCTTCTTTATTACTATATAATGTTCATATATGATGAGCTAAGTGCTGGACAGAAAACAGAACACTTGTCTTATCATAAAAGAACAAGTCGAAGACTACTTTTTGTGAGAATAAATATATGGTTTTGTATTTTACTTTTAAAATATATTTAGGTACAAATTAGGACATATGGGCATGGTTTTATGGAAACTTGAAGTAGGAAAAAAGTTCCACACTCAAGAGGTAGCTTATATAGTCCTAATAAGCAAGTAGGGACTGCTACACTGCCATCTTGTGGTAAATATGCACAGGAATCAAATAAGTATAATCGCCCCTTCAACATTCTATTACATACTGACTAGAAGAAAAATATATTTTAAGAAAACATAATTTTAAAAAAATGATGATTTAATCATATGGGAAATCTGGTTTTGTCTTCATAATCAAAACATCACATATTGCCACTTATGAGTTACTCACTACATATATGACCTGCTCATATGTGAATTTCAAAAGTTCACAAGAATCCACACAGGAAAACATACCCAACCAATCCAAGGAGCAAGTACTGTTGAGCTAGAATAGGTGACGCCTCAGAAAATGACACCACTTGTTGGAACACTAATTTGGTACTGGGGAATTTGGTATATGGGAGTATACCCTCCGCTTGTGTGAGACTTGACTGACTCAGTGAAGGCAGAACACTATGGGAAGAATGGTTACATCTGACAAGCAAGGACGATGAAAGTCATCTCCTTGACTCTGACAATCAGTTCCTTTTCTGCAAGCATGTTGACCGATGTTTCTGTCCCACCAGGTCCTACAGTCATTTAGTCCCAAATAAAC
>NC_022020.1:5398588-5410983 GCF_000317375.1 Microtus ochrogaster
AGTAGCTCAGGTTTCTTATTAATTAATTCTTATAACTTATATTAGCCCATAATTCTTGTCTGTGTTAGCCACATGGCTTGGTACATTTTTTGGTGAGGCTGTCACATCTTGCTTTCTCTGCAGCTGGGTCACGACTCCAGACTCAAACTTCCCTCTTCCCAGAATTTTCATTGCCCCACCTCTACTTCCTGTCTGGTTGTGCCACATATACTTCCTACCTGGCTACTGGCCAATCAGCATTTTATTAAAAATAATACATGTGACAGGATAAAAGACCATTGTCCCACAGCACAAGTGATTCACCAGCTGGTCTTGGTAGTGTCCATCCACCTGTCTGAAATTCAGTCTAGAATTGTTACACATCACTCATAAGCAAGGTATTTGCTAAACAGAAGAAATGCAGTTGTGAACAAAACCACACACACGGTATTCCCTGCATTTCATAGAACACTAATTGCACTTAACACTTTAGCCTTGCACCAGTAGCTCAGCCGATGATCAATAGAAAATAATCATGTTCCATGGGTTTTCACCCAAGTCTCCCAACTGGTCCCTGAGGAAAGTCATCCCAAGTCCTTCCAGAGAAAATAACAGTGACAAACCAGAAGATCTAGGCAGAACAAGCGAGTGTTGCCATAAAGGAAACAGTAAGAGATGGGGACCACACATGCAGTAGAGACTCACTGAGATGCTCGGCAGAGCCCAAGAAGTGAGGGCGTAGCTGTGAGCCTAGCACTGCACTGGAAGACACCGCCAACCTAAAACTGGTCGGTGACCCCAGGTGGAGAGATCATCACTGGAAAGATGGATAGTTAGCCTGGAAACCACAAACTAGAATAGAATAAGATTCTGAATGATGGGAAAATAGTGTAAGCCTGTGCAGACAAAGCTTCAGAAAGAAGCAGCAATTCCTCAAAGTCCTTGAGATGACTTTTAAAGACAGGCAGGAAGTGGTAGGTGGTGTGGAAGGGAACAGAGTGGGGGGGACATTTAGTGGGACTGGAGAGATGGCTCGTGATGAAGGGCACTGGCTGCTCTTCCAGAGGACCTGGGCTCCATTCCTAGCACCTATGTGGTGGCTCACAGCCATCTGGAACTCTAGTTTCAGAGGTTTTAATTGATGCTTTTGTCTGCTCTCCATAGGCACCAACAATGTAAGTGATACATGCAGGTGTAGCACCCACACACATAAAATTTTAATTATTTTAATTAACAAAAGAGAATAAATTTTTGAAAAGAGAACAATTTTGGGTGAGAGAAATGGAGGCTAAAGGTGGAGAGGAGACCTGGCTAGCTGTGCCCTTTGAAGACGATGAGACGTTGGAGATCCACAAGAATGTTCTGTTTCTTCCTCTTGGCCTTCATGGCAGGGCTAATAAGCTAGGTGAGCAGAAACGTGTCACCAAAGAACAGTCTTGGTGCTAGAAGCAGAAGTTGGTGGAAGAAGTCAATCCCTGACAGGTTCAGTCTCCCAACTCCTCCTCCTGGCCTGAGCTTCCCGTCCTGACCTCAGGGCAGAGCTGGCGTCTTCTCCTCAGGAAACAGGATCCGGAATATTTGTCACAGCAGACTAGAAATGACAGGTCCTAGAAAAAAGTGCTCAGAGTAGAAAATGCGGGACTCACAGGGAACACGGCCAGCAAGGGAAAGCACTGGGGACCACCAGGCCCAGGGAAGCCACTCTGCAATGACACTTAGAAAGTCAACTGTTGGACATCATTCCCCTCCCTTGTCCCCTGAGGCTCTCCTGACTCCTGGGGTGTCTCCACTGAATAACCCCCATATTGACTTACTTGCCTGGGTCCTCTCCTTTACACTCTATTAATATCTACATTTTGAAGATTCAAATGCATAAAGTATTTAATGGCATGTGAATCCTCACTCTTGACATAAAACCAATTACAGTTTTATGGCAGAGTTTATGGCAAATTACATCCCACAGACTAAATCTGACCCAGCACCTATTTTTGTAAGCAGGGTTTTATTGGGGTGCAGCCGTGCCCATTTGTTTAAGTATTGTCTGTGAGTGCTTTTGAGCAACGTGAAGGGGTCAGTGGTTGTGACAGAGAACATATGGCCTGCAAAGCCTGAATTATTTATACTCTGGGCCTTTGTACAAGAAACTGCTAACCATCTCATCACAGACACACACACACATACACACACACACACACACACACAGAGGGAGTTTATCACAACAATTGAGTCCAAATTTACAGCATAAAGTCACATAATCTCTCCAACTCCAGGCTGTATCACCTCAAAAAATAGCAATAATAATTTTTGCTTCACCTATGTTATGAAAGACACTGTAGTAGGGAATATATGATATAACACATATTTATAAGCTGAAGATATGACCCAGAGTCTCCAATATTCCCTCTAAATTCTACAGAAGCTCTGCTCTGAGTAGAGCAGCCCAGCTGTCTAGTGAGCTAGATTCTCCCCCATTCTGCTCCTCAAAAGAGCCTCAGATACTTTTTTCAGTTCTTGGTATTTTCCCAACAAATTCAAAGAAACAAAACTCTGTAATTCCATTAAGAAGTAGCAAAGCTTTACAATGGAGAAAGCCAGATGGTACAGCAAGACGACCAACATGACTAGATCCAGGAATGAAACAAAGATATGCTTAGATGTTTGAAGTCAGTAAGACCTTGAAGACAGCAGCCAGAAGTTTATATTTGATCTGATGAATGGTCGGAAGTCCCTGGAGGATGGAATAACAAGGTTAACACTGCAGGTGCAGAAAAGGACCTCGCTGAAGTGCGGAAACTCCCAAAGGGCTGCAACTCTTTACAGGGTTTCCAACTAGGCTCCATTTTGACATTAGGATCAGTCCTAAAAAGTTACGTTTCATGGTCTCCCCATCCCTCACCCTCAGGTTTCCTCTGTGATTAACAGCCTGGCTTGGGGCCTGACAGTGAGCTGTAGCCTCCAACTCAGAGGAAGCTCAGTCGGAGTGACCTTGTGAAACTCGCCGCAGAGCGCTGTGGATGTAGTGAGCATCTCTGGGTGATTTACGGCCATGAACCCAGGCTCATGTTACTTGATGACTGGGCTGAACTTTCCATTGAGCAATAGGACAGGATAACAGAGCTCCTCAAGGTGAGCCGCCTTCTGAAGTCCACCCAGTTCCACACACTTCTTCCTAATAGTATACAGAGGAGATTTATTGGGATGTTTTTGCAGGCCAGGAAATTGCTAAATGATTTTGTCGTTGACAAAGGAGCAAACGTCACTGCCCAGTTTCTGTTGGCCTTTCTCCACCGTTTTAGCTCTAAGCTATAGAGGAAGAGAATAGCCTGATTCCTTGTTCAGTTATCCAGTGGGGGGGGGGGGGGGGAGGCAACCCACATGACATTATAATTTCATTGTTTTCACTTCAGGAGTTATTGATGGCAATTTTAGAGCATATTCAGACCCGAACC
The DNA here is from genome assembly GCF_000317375.1 of Microtus ochrogaster. Taxonomy (NCBI): domain Eukaryota; kingdom Metazoa; phylum Chordata; class Mammalia; order Rodentia; family Cricetidae; genus Microtus; species Microtus ochrogaster. Next base: position 5,402,017 of record NC_022020.1, read on the forward strand.
CTTTTCCTAGCCTTGCGACGTTCATTTGGACGTTGGGTTGGACATCAGCATTTCTCTAACTACGCGGACAAAGCTACTGTGTCATAAGTGCCCTTCATTCCCCCATCTTTTTGTATGTGTCAGAACAACTCATCAGCATGCTTCCCGCAGAACGGAAAGAGGCAGATGTGTCAACACTAGTTCCCACGCGCACCTACCATCAGTTCTTTCTTTAGTCGGGAATTTCCAAACCAAACCATGCCTGTTGCATCAGTTTTGTCCAATCAAGGCGTAAAAACAATTTTTCTGAAGCAGAGATTTTGACAGTTGCCAAAGTGATGTCCAGGAAAGCATTAATGTTTGCCACATTCTCTCTACGTTAGTGGTTACAGTTGAGAAACGGGACAAAGCAATGAAGAAATGTTGCCCACATGACTTTTTTTTAATAAGTTTTTTTTTAATGGCCAGAAGAAGGGTAGAAGATTGAAAAAATTAGAAAGATGCACCATTTTTAGCAATTGCTGGTTGTTTTTGACATCTCCCAAGCTATTTCTAAAAATATTACTAGTTTACTACCATTTGATTTGGTGTAATTTTAGTGCCTGCCATGTACAGCCAAACTGGGGGAAGGTTTTGGGTCTCAGAAGAGGGATTCAACTCCTCTGAAAGATGATAACAAAACTCTGAACGTCATCACAGCCCTTTGAAAGCTCGCAGTACAAATGTGTTTCCCATCCTTCTTACTCCAAACCAAGTCAAATATTGTATGTAGGGAGGTGAAACAACATTTTGCCTCTCGTTCATCAGTGAGAAAGAGAACCAAAGCATTGACAATGGATCCCACACGCTATCTCTCACCAGGAGAGCACCCGTCCAGCCAGAGATTGCCTTCCTGTGTCTTTAGCTCCCTCCAACTGCGTATAGACACCCAATCCCCACCCACACCACACCCTGTGGTTGTGAACTATGTGCGAAGCTCCACTCCCTTCCTTTTCCCAAGTCACTGTTACAGGAATTGTTGCAAGATTGATTCTTTTGTATTATATTTCACTCAACAGAAGTGCAACTCAAGAGTTTGTGCTTCTGGGACAAGAATCAAAAATATTAAGTTCCTCAGAAAGAATCTTCTAATGAGATTTAGGGTTGGTATGTGTGTGTGTGTACATATGTATATATAAATGCATATATATATATATATATATTTAGATCAGTAGCCGCAAAGTCTGGGTTCCTATTTATTCACCTAGCAGCTGAAGATTTGGTGAGTGTGATAATGTAAACTGTATGTTCAAAAGCAGTTTCTTTCCCATCCTTGAATTGCAATCTACACTTTATACCCTGTTACCTTCAAGCCACTTTAGGGTCAGTTGTGTCGCACTGTGATTATCTAAAAGAATGGTGACAGCAATACACGAGCCCACTTTGTAACCTGTTATACTAAAAGTGTTTGTTCTTTTCTACATTGATAGGGCTTAATTATTTAGTGGTTTTAAGCTTGCAGAGAAATTGAGTTATTTCAGTCTCCTTTAAGGAATCATTCTTCTTAAAAGCTATGGGTGTTTTGCTAAGATGAAAGTATTGTATTTTCCAGAGTGGGGGCAATGTTTGAAAGGGTGAGCATGGACCGGGAAGCAGACCCTCACTCAGTCCTTTGCAGCTCTGTGACCCTGAGTCCATGAATTCCTTGTTGCCTCTTGGTCTAGACTTTCTCACCTCTAGAATAACAGGAACAACAGAGGACATATGTATATTTGATGCATGTACAAGCATCACATGAAGTAACACAGTTAAGGGTGCACTGCTTACACACAGTCTGCAGAAGGGCAAGACCCTCACCGCAGCTCAAGTCGGACCTTGAACGCTTAAAAATAATACTCTATGAAGGGAAACCTAATCTGCGCGGCTGCTCTTTTGCCTGAGTTTTCTCTGCCCAAGGCTTTGTGTTGAACTAAAGAGAAACTAGAGATCCTGCAGCCTATACAGATCAGGGAACTGAGGACATCTGGTTTTCTACACATTCTTGTTAACTGAGCCTTTTGATCTGTCCTGCAGAGATGGAACTAAAGGAAAAGTTATAATGAACTTGAGATTCAGCCTCTGGGTCAGGGCAGGGATGTCCTTGGCAGTGAGGAACAGTGAGGGACACAAGAGAACCCAGGAAGGAGGGCCATGAGGAACAGACCACCACAGAAGCCAAGACTGGCCCTTCTAAGGATGTACAATCATGCCATCTGATAAAACATAGGCAGGCTGGAACTGCCAGGAATGTAGCAGGCACTCTGCAGGGCACAGTGTTCCAGTATGACCAGAAACTATGGTGAACAGTCAGTGGCAGGACGCAGGTACTGGTCCTGTGTACCTCATATGTCCTCATGGACCGTGGAACCTGAGGACATGCAAGCTGTGTCCACCCCTAAGTCATGAACAGTGGCTGCCTGTCAAACCCCTTGTGAAAGTGTTTCTCCTCCTGGTGAAAGAGAAGGAACAGATTTGGGATACACATGCGGTCATGTTGGAAGGTAAAGGGAGGAAGACAGGCTTAAAAATACACGGAAGAACAGAAAAAGAGAGCTCTGCCGATTATAAGGACACTTGAGACTGTTTCTCCCACATCCAGGCAAGAGAGGTTTCAAGGCCAGAAAAATAAAAGCACCTGCTGGATGCCAACTGAATAAAACTCAGAGAAACCAGTAAGTGCCTTGATTTACTTATTCAAGGACTCTATTTTTTATAATCAAACGCCAGAAGAGAAAGTTTTAAGTCATAAGATATATAGGGTATTTGACATGTGGCTTAATTCTTCAAAGAGAAAATTCCAAATACCTTGCAATACAATTTTGACAGAGCTCCGGTTTGAGGAAGACTGGAACCTCATAAACAATAGTATAAGACTAAAACTTTTTTAAAACGTGGGGGTGGGTTGGGGGGGGTGTCTTTCCTGGACAGTAATCAATAAATTCTATACCTGTAGCTTTAGACTTTAAAAGGATTGGCTGTTTTTAGGTTCTTCCATTTCTTTCTGTAGATGGAAACTTCTGTCCCACCCAGTCCCACATTAATTGAGTCACAAATAAACACACAGTGACTTATATTAATGACAAACTGTTTGGCTTATTGTTCAGGCTTATTACCAACTACCTCTTACAACTTAATTAATACATAATTCTTATCTATGTTTAGCCATGTGGCTTGGTACCTTTCCTTAGTAAAGGATTCTCATCTTGCTTCCTCTGCATCTGGTTTGCAACCATGTCTCTGCCTTTCCTCTTCCCAGAATTCTTCTAGTCTGGTTGCCCTGCCTGGCTACTGACCAGTCAGCATTTTACTAAACCAATACAAGTGACAAATCTTTACAGTGTACAAGAGCATTATCCCACAGCATTTCCCCTTTTTTCCTTTCAAAACAAGTTCCTGAATTAAATCTCCTTTGTTTAGCTTTTTTCCTGACCATTATCCAGAACAACTTATAACCAGCACACTCAGCAAATACAAACAAGAAAATCCATTTTCTTGGGAATGTGGGTGTAGTTTTCTAGACTACTTCCTACTGATTGGGAGTGCTGATAATCTTATGGGTACCCAAAAAAGATTTAAGTTTATGGTCAAGTCCTGACTAACATATTCTGTGAGGCTAGATCATCTCAACCAACAGTTTTGAAGCTGTTCTGGATGTAGAACTCAGAGGAAACTGCCGCAAAGGCGCTCTGAAATGTTGGATTATCTGGGCCAGCCACTCCTATCAGAGATTTTTCAGGGGATCTTCCTTGACCAAACTTTATTTTTCTTAATCCAGAATGAATCCCACATCCTCTCATTTCCTGTGGAAACAAAATCAAAATTTCTTTTCCAAAGTAACATATCTTTTGACTTAAATTTTGAAGTCAAGGAATTTTCAAAATATATAGGTTGGATTAATCCAGCAGCATTTATAATCAAATGTCTTTAAGCAGCTATTGCTTCTTCATTGGCAGTTGAACAATTCAAAGACAATACAACCTACAGTATCCAGATTCTCTGTGTATTTTCCATCTTATGTGACTTTTTTTTTAACTTTATCACTTTAATTTTTATTTTTTTAATTTTTGGTTTTTTGAGACAGGGTTTCTTTGTGTAATGGCTCTGGCTGTCCTGGAACTCACTCTGTAAACTAGGCTGGCCTTGAATTCACAGTGATCTGCCTACCTCTGTCTCTCAAGTGCTGGCATTAAAGGCATCCCAACTACTCTATTTCTTTTTTTTTAAGAACCTTCTCTATCATTTTTCTTTTCTCTGCAAAGTCTAACTATATTTTTAAACACACTATAAACCATTTAGAGGGTTTTTTTTTGTCTGATCTATCTTTGCTGTATATCTCATTTTCTGGCCACACGAGCCTTTAATCTGCTAAGCAATATGACTAGATTAAAGCTGCAACTTTGGTGGCTGGCTCCACCATATTCCTTAGCTTTTTGAGAGTCTAGCTTCATGGTGAAGGTACTGGAAGGAACCACATTTATTACCACATCTCTGTGGCATTCCTTGGTCCATGCCACCACTAAGAAGCCTAAGCTGGTTACTCATAAAAACCATTTAAGTGTTTGGTAGCAGAGCCTCTTAAAGGAGCTGTGAGGTTTTTGCCTCTAATGCTGAGTCAGGAAACCTCTCTTAAAGGAGCCACACCTCTGCTCACTGTCAGCAAACAGAGTCTATCAGAGAAAAAACAGTTACCAAGAAGCTGCACTTGATTCTGCTCTTCTCTGTCTAGAATCATTTTTAAGTTTTCTCAGGCTTTGTGTGGATATTCTTACCAAACATTTGGCCACCATTTGTAGATAGAAATTTCTGTCCTGCCTGGTTCTGCAGCCATTCAATCCCAAATAAACACACAGAGGCTTATATTAATTATCAACGGTTTGGCCTATTAGCTCAGGCTTATTATTAACTAGATCTTGTAACTTAAATTAACCCATAATTTTTATGTTTAGTCACGTGGCCTTGTACCTTTCTCAGTGAGGCACTCTCATCTTGCTTCCTCTGCGTCTTGCTTATGACTGTGTTTCTGCCACTCCTCTTCCCAGAATACTACTAGTCTGGTTTCCCCTGCTCATGTTTCCATTAGCATTTTCTTAAACCAGTATGAGTAGCAAATCTTTTCAGTGTACAAAAGCATTATCCCGCAGCATGTTTCCCCTGTGAATACCACTTTGTTGGAACAAGTACAACTGTCTGAGAATGGTGAGAGCCTCTGCTGTGCTGCCTGGTTGAGCAGGTCAGGGTTGCTGCCTTCTCTTTCCCTCAGAAAGCAGGCCCTACCACATCATTCAAAGACGGTCTCACCAGCCCTTTGGAATTTCTCACAAACTGTCCCACTTCTTTGGATAAAAAATTGTTGTGTGAACAGTTTCTCACAAAGAGGACTAAAGTTTTGGTTGTAGACTTCTTAACAGTCAGATCTAATATTTTGAAACTGACTAGTATCCTTTTACCTTCTTTTATATCAAGACTTAAAGAGTACCAAGCACATTACAATTTTTTTCTATCTATGCTGGAAAGATTTGATCCAATAGCTTCTACTACATAACAAAGGGGGAAAGGGAAATTTTGTCTCTCCTAAGACTTATGAATGCTTTTCAATCTGATTTTTGTCTTTATCCCTCCCTGCATGTCAAAGGTATCTTAGTTCACTCAAGAACAGAAATGGTTTGACAGATCCTCACTGTGAATAGTCCCTGAAACCCTTAAAGAGCTTTGCTAAATTAAACTTTTAGTTGGTTCTTGAAAAAGCTGTTAGAAACCATCTGGTTCACATCATGTTCCTCTTTTCTTGGGTATGGCTGTAGAGGTCTTCACAGTTCTGTGTAGATGAAGTGGCAAGGTATGGTATGACCTTGTTAAACTCATTAAAAGGGCAATGTTTAGGATTTAAGACATAGACCTCATAATTACTAGAGTTGGTAAGCTAAATAAAATGGAAGCAAATTTAAATCGAAGTTTAGGTTTCTTAAATTTGTTGACGCTGGTCCTTTGGGCAAAAACAAGCAAACAAACAAAAACACATTACACTTCTTTGCTAGACTATAGTTATGTCCTAAATGAGTCTTAAAGGACATTGGGGAAATTCCACTTTAATGAATAATAAATAGAACTAACTAATAAATTTTACATTTTCAAAATTTACATAGGCTCTCTGTTCCCTGACCATATGAGACAAGCAGCCCCGGCTATGGCTCCTCCCCATCTAGTTCCACCTTACGATAGCCAGAACGCAACGCAGCACCTGGTATAGGCTGCTTCTGAAACAATCAGCCAGAATAAGGCGTTCCTCTTTTGAGTTGTGTTCTTTAGGTGTTTGCCACATTGATCAATAAGTAATCAATACAAATATATCAGCTATGTCCCTTTTCAGTTAATATCTGCTGTACATATTTAGGTTCTCAGTGTTGAGTATATATACATGTAGAGTTGTTTTATCCATTTTAAAATTTTACTCTTTTTTAATTAGCTTACAAAGAAGCAGGTTTTCTAGCAACATTTTCATAGTTTTGCCCCCCACCCTCCTCCCACTCCTGTCTGTTTTCAATCACATGCACTCTTTCACCCCATCCCTCGCCCTCACTGCCTCTGTGTACCCCTTTCAAGAGTCTTCTAGTTAGCTGGCCTATATACACACTCACATAAATACAACTAAAAATAAGTAGAAATTAGAAGCTAAGAACCACAGATGAGGGAGAAAAATATGTGACATTTGTCTTTTTTGAGTCTGTTACTTCACTTAATGTAATATATTCAAGTTCCATACATTTTTCTGAAATTTTTATACTTTAATTTTTCTTTACAACCTAATAGAATTCTATTGAGTGTGTGTAGCATATTTTCATTATTCCCTGATCAACCCATGGGTGTCTATGCTTTTACTTAAAGTCAATTTTGTAAGGTACAAACATAACCATCCCTTCTTTTGGTTACTATTTGGGTAGACTACCATTTTCCACCTTATACTTCCATACAATTATGAGTTTAAAGCTAAAATGTATCTCTTCAGTTGTAGTGTGTGTGTGTGTGTGTGGGGTAGACTACCATTTTCCACCTTATACTTCCATACAATTATGAGTTTAAAGCTAAAATGTATCTCTTCAGTTGTAGTGTGTGTGTGTGTGTGTGTGTGTATTACTTGTGGGTACACATGTATGGATGTTTATGCATATGGAAGCCAGAGAACAACCGTAAGTACTGTTCTTCAGATAGTATCCACCTTTTTTTTTGTTTTTAAGCAGGATTTCTCACTAGACTGGATCTTGCCAAGCAGCCTAATCTGGCTGGCCAGTAACCCCCAGATATGGAATTACAAGAGCTGCCACATCCATCTTATTTTACATGAGGGTTGCCATCCAAGAAATTTTTTCATAATTCAAAGGCAAACACCTTGTCAAATGAACTATCTCCCTAGCAATTCAGTCTGAGATTTTAAAGTTACCATGAAATGATTATCTACTACTAATAAATGTTTTGACTACCAAATATTGGTAAAGGGCTGGATAGATGCTGTGGGACAATGGTCTTGTACACTGTTACTTATATTGTATTGTTTTAATAAAACGCTGATTGGCCAGTAGCCAAGCAGGAAGTATCGGCGTGGCGACCAGGCAGGAAATATAGGTGGGGCAACCAGAACAGGAGAATTCTGGGAAAAGGGAAGGCTGAGTCTGCAGTCGTCACCCAGACACAGAGTAAGCAAGATGAGATTGCCTTTCTGATAAAAGGTACCAAGCCTTGTAGCTAACACAGACAAGAATTATCAGCTAATTTAAGATACAAGAGTTAATAAGAAGCAAGAAATAATAGGCCTATCAGTTTATAATTAATATAGGCCTCTGTGTGTTTTCTTTGGGACTAAATGGCTGTGGGACTGGACAGGACAGAAACCTCTGTGAACAAGTAGATAGCATTTTAGATATTGTCAAAGGCAATGCTAGTAAGAAAACAAGTAATAAATGGTGTTTGTGCATATAGAAAGCATGTGTATGTGCACATGTGCTTTTATATATGTATATGTAATATATGTATACACACATATATGTGTGTGTATAAGTGTGTGTACACATATACAAGTATATGCCAGCTCCCGCAATAGTAAAGAACAGATACAGAGTACAGCATAACGGTCTTGGCTCAATATCTCATTAATGGCAGGACTAGTTGAAATTGAAACAGTGGCATGGGGGGACCTAGTAGCACTTCCATGGTGAGTGGTAGTTTAGAAACAGGAGCAGATTAATTGCTCCAAGAGGAAAGAGTGTTTGGGGGAGGACTGATAGTGTCTGGTGGTAAAGCTGGGTAATCAGTGTGCCTGAAACACTATACCAAGAGGGTAGCAAAGAACCAAAAGCAGACACTTGACTAGGTTCCTGAGTATTCACATCCGAGTGAGTGTCAAGGTGAAGCCTGCCGTGGGCTTGCTTGGGATGCAAAGACAAGGGCTCTTCGCAGTGTGCATCAGTGCTCCTGGGTCAGCAGTTACCAGCCCTGTGCTGGCTTGAACAAGGGCCAAGGAAGAGGAGATAGCATACTTCCTGCTGTTCGGGACTCACCAGAGGTGCAGGACCTTGGCATGAAGTGGGATGCTCTTGATCAACTTATGGAATAAGAGGATGCTTGAAATCATGGATGTCCTTCGGGTCTACTAGACAGAAATTATCAGTTATCAGAACTGAGCAGGGCCTCATAGACAAGCGTGTAGGGAGAATTCGAAGATCAGTTTCCACCTCCTTAGGGTACTCTCATATGGCACTTCCTGAACACTTTTAGATCATTTTTAGATATTTTTAAAGATCTATTTATATTCAGGAGGGTGCCTTTATGTTTTTCTTTGGGTTCTCCTTAATTAGCTTCTCTAGGACCAGTAATTATAGGTTCAATGACCTTTGTTTATGGCTAGAAACCAAATATGAGTGAGTACATCCCATGTTCCTCTTTTTGGGTCTGGCTTACCTCACTCAGGATAGTGTTTTC
>NC_022020.1:5412212-5416287 GCF_000317375.1 Microtus ochrogaster
AAATAAAATAAAATAAAATATTGAAACAAAAATAAAATAAAATAAAGATCAATTTATTTAATTTACATGGGTGTTTGGCCTGTGTATACTCTGTGTGAGGGTGTCGGATCCCCTAGAACTAGAATGACAGACAGTTGTGAGCTGCCATGTGGGTGCTGGGTATTGAACCCAGGTCCTCTGAAAGAACAGCCAATGCTCGTAAACCGCTGAGCCATCTCTCCAGCCCCCGATCATTTGGATTTTTAAGTATTATCATGCTACTGAGTAATTTATTTTTATTTTGTATTTTGAGGCAGTTCCATTGTAGCCCAGACTGGCCCCAAAGTTGTGACTGTTTCTTCCGCATCAGCCTGCAGCGTTCTGAGCTCGCCTGAATCTACCGGAGAATCTTCCAAATGGAATATTGCAAGGATGCAGGCTTCTTTTGCTTTGATCTGTTTACGCACAGGATAAGTTGCAACATGCCAGCTTTTGTGTAGCAGTTACTTTTGCTGTAATTACTTAAACAAAATGTCTTAACAAACAAATATGTCTACTAGGAAAATGACGAGATCTACAGGGATTGACTCTGGCTCTGCGATGTCTGAATTCTTTGGCCTTGCCATATCAGAAGGCCCAGAGGGATGGAGTCTGCTCAGCATAACACAGTGGTGTAGTGACACAGAATCTGTACTCTTAAAACTGAGCCCATTTTCCAGGTTCCTCAGACTTCATGCTTTCTAAATTGTAACTGTCTAGAGGTGTGGGCCAACAGGGTGCTCGTGTTAACATAGAAATCTACAGTTCCTATCAGTGCTCTTTGGGCTATCATGACACCAAAGAATTTAAAGAGTCCCCTGTCTTCATGACATCATTTTGCAGAGAAATATGCTTTTTGCCACTGTTCACCCACAGCACAGCCTGTAACTTCTCAGCACACTTTAACCATGGTCCCATGACTGACACAGATGTTACAGCTCCCCGGCTACAGAGTTTCTACTTGGAGGCATCTTGTCCTCTGTGATATACCACGGGCCAGGGCCCCAGTGCTAAGCACTAGCTAGTAATTTATGACCAAGCCCTCTGAGGCAGAGGGGGCAGCCATAGCTCACTTTGGACTTGGGAAAGCACTCTGGAGTTTCCCTCAGCTCCTTTTTTCTCTTTCCCTCCCTTTTCTCTTTCTGCATTTACTCATTACTGTATCTTTTCAATTTAAAGATGGCCTGGATCCTGCCATGTAAATCAAAGAAGAGAGGCCCTGGCTCAGCTGCCCAGAGTGGCTCACCTGGAACTCATTAGGGTACAGAATCATAAACACCTCCATTTTCCCTTTAGAGAAAGACCAGCACCACTGAAGTTAAGCTACCTGCATAAGAGTTGAGTGCCATCAGCTGTACTTCATCTATAAAAGTCCAACCCGCTGATAACCTTTGGTTTGCTTTGATAACTGTGAGATAAATTCTCACTGCACTGGATAGCAGCACTCTGGTTTCTATTCCAGGCTGTAGTGCAGATGTCGCGGGATTGTGGACAGGGCAGCCAATCTTGGAGATCTCTGGGGCCAGTTACTGTCTCTCAGGCACTTAATTTCTAAGCCCCTCTCTATCAACTCTGGATTTCTTCAGGGAATGATATGAAATTCATGCATTCTCAAACTTTATCTACTCTATGGGAAGAAACACAGTCAGAGGTTGGAGAAAGGAAGAAAAAGTTCACCAAAAGTATATGATGTCTAGCTGGAATCTGAAGGATAAACGGGAAACAGTCGTGTGGTAGGAAGTAAGGGGAAGTTGGTTCTGAGGCGACAGTAGGAAGGTTAACTAAAGATGGTTGATGGGTGGATGTTAGACACTGAGTCAAAGCCAGCCTTGGGTTTCTGCACTGAACAGTGGGTGCTACTGACTGAAGTGCCAACAAGCATATCTGGGGAGTGATGGAGTTGGACAGTTTTCCCACAGTCACTTATTGATTCTAAATCCTGGGTCCTGCTCTAAGAAATGAATCAATAAAAACAACAACCAATCAACAAAAAGACAATAACTTCTGCCATGTTTAATTTATAGTCTAATGAAGGGAATTGAATAGAAAATTTGAATATGTATTATAACATCTGTACAAGAACAAAGTCATTTTTAAAAGGGGGGAAAGAATGCTAGAGTGGAGGGGCGAGCTGCAGTTTTGTTCAGAATGAATAAATAATAATGAGGGAAATAAGCCTTTACAAAGTTAGTATCTGACCAGTGCTGGAAGATGCGAGAGAGGAAGGGCAGGTCTGGTCAGTTTGGCTAGAGTGTTCTGTGTCAGGGAAGATGGGGCGGACAAGGAAGAACAGCAAAGCATTGATGCAGATATAGTCTTGTGGAAATTCTGATGCCTGCAGTTTTTACATAGAGCAAGATAGCTAGACACTAAGGAGTTTTGTGTAGAAACCTATAAATTCAAAATGTCACTGTAAGTTCACCTTTAAAATGTACATTACATATCTCGTTCAAGTTTAATTTTGAACATGCTGATACAGAAACTGTGATACTTTGGCCATGAGCTCAGACAAAGTCTGTAGAGAGATGTGTTCATAGTTTATTAGTAGTTCAATGTTAGCTCTCTATCCACCAGCCATAGGGATCTGACACCATTCAGGAGACTGTATGCATTGTAGCAAGTGGTCCTGAGACTACAGAAGGAAGGTTCCAGGTGTACTAGCTGGTTTGTGTCAACTTGGCACAAGCTAGAATCATCAGAGGAAGGAGACTCAGTTAAGGAAATGCCTTCATGAGATCCAGCTGTAAGGTATTCTGTCAATTAGTGCTCAATGGGGAAGAGACCAACTCATTGTGGGTGGTGCTATCTCTGGACTGGTGGTCCTGGGTTCTATGAGAAAGCAGGCTGAGAAAACCATGGGAAGCACGCCAGTAAACAGCTCCCCTCCATGGCCTCTGCATCAGCTCCTGCCTCCAAGTTCCTGCCTTTCTCGAGTTCCCGCTCTGACTTCCTTCAGTGATAAACAGCAATGTGGAAGGGTAAGGTAAAGAAACCCTTTCCTTATTCAATGTGCATTTTGGTCATTGATCTCTTCACAGCGATGAAACCCTAAGACACCAGGGTGGGAGAGGTGAGGACTTGGGAAACAAAGATGTAGGAGTCCCGGGGAAGAATCATTAGAAGGATAGGGATCAAACTGTCAAAGAATGCCAAGAAATAATACAAGAGCAGAAAGGGGTTCTTTGCATTGAGAAAAGGTTTTGTAAGATGAAAGAGAACTGGTGTGAATTGAATGTTGGTAAAAAGAATGCACAGTGGAAGATCAGAAAGTTCCCAGAGAGAAACGGGGATAAACGAAGTAAAAACCCAAGGTTAGTTGGAGTGAATGAGACCTAGGGCAGAATGTGTGTGTGACAGGGGCAGATTTAGATGGAAAAATAGGCAGAAAAGTCAAGAATGGAAGAGCAGGTGCTGTCTGTAAATAATGAGAGGCCTTTGTAGTGTTTCCCCAATATATTACCTAGTATGCAAAGTGACATACCCTGACGGTAGATAAAACATGGTGAGTGAGAGCAGTTGTTCAGGTACTCACAGCAATATGATATAGATGTTAATTGTTCAAAGTTCCCAGGAACCCACGAGAATGGACCTATTCTTAGATGTGACTTCCTTTTGCTTATAAAATATCAATTGACTATGTGACCTAATTGTGGTTTAAAAGAATGACTCCCAAAGAGAGTGGCACTATTAGGAGGTGTGATCTTGTTAGATTAAGTGAGGTCTATTGGAGGAAGTATGTCACTGTGGGGGTGGGCTCTGAGGCCTCATATATGCTCAAGTCATGCCCAGTGTCTCAGTCCACTTCCTGTTGCCTGCACAAGGTTTAGGACTCTTAGCTCCTACTCAAGCACCATGTCTATCTGCACACCACCCTGTCCCTCCACAGTGATAATGTCCTAAATCTCTGAAACTGTTAAGTCACCTAATTAAATGGTTGTTTTCCTTTATAAATTGTTGTGGTCATGGTGTCTCTTCATAGCAATAGAAACCCTAACTAAGACACTCAGATAACCTAATATCAGGTAATAAAAAATAACTTCCATCCTATCAGTTTTTT
>NC_022020.1:5417047-5423320 GCF_000317375.1 Microtus ochrogaster
AAAAATGTGTTTCTGCAAGGATTCATTTATATGATAAAAAGTTATTGTTGGTTGAGATGTCCATTATCTGGCAAGTGTATAGAACTTAGCCTTTGAAATCTTCCTTACATTTAACAAATTCTGAAATAAACTCATTGTTTTTACATTTACTTATATAAGATATGTGTATATATGTTTGTGTGTGGGCAAATAAATGCAGTGGCACCCATTCAGAGGTCAGAATGCTGTGTGGTGTGCTTGGTTCTCTCCTCCCATCACACAGGTGTTAGGGACTGAATTCAACGCTTCAGGCTTGGTGCCAAGTGCCTTACACCACTGAGTCCTCTCCCCACCCCAAACAGAAAGTCTCTACGGAAAATTTACATTACTCTTTTGTGTGTAAATTTCTATGCATGTTCATGTGTGTGTGCCTGTTAAAAATAAGTAGCTTTACTTATTAACAGTAAATTCATTCCTATTATAAGTAAATTTTAACATAAACTAACATCACAAAACGTCATGAAACTAAGAAATAAGGTAGACTAGAAGGTTCATTTTGACCCATAGCATTAGTTTATTTTAAACTAGTCTAAAGTTGCTATTTGTATTTTATCTCAGAAGATGGTGGTGAAATTACATCACACAGATCAAGATTTAGCCCCAAATACTTCAACACCCACAAAAGGCTAGGGGTATTTAAAACTCAATCCTTTCTGTGTTTTCCATACATATAAAAGGTATAAAATGTGGGGGAAAATCTTTGGGAAAAAAGGAGAGCGTCATTGGTTGCTTTGTGGTTGCTGACAGCCCAGTACAGAGAAGGTGGGGAGAGTGAGAGGGTTCTAACCTAGCTCCAGCTGAGAACAAGTTAACATCCTGTGAGACTGGGATCTCCCCATCCATCCACGGACAAAAGCCCTGGCAGAGAAGTCTGCACGGGTATCAGTGCCAGCCCACCTCTCTGTACTGCGTGTTAGGTACCACTGTGTGGTGCTGTGTTGACCACAGTACCCGGAAGAAACAACCTGAAGGAGGAGGGGGTCCTTTTGCGTCTCAGACCCCCTGTGAGACAGAGCAGAGCCTTCCTTCATGGCATGCCAAGATGCAAAGACAGGGACAGTGGCTCTTGGCTGGCTTTGTTGTCTTCATCCATTTGTTACAGTCGAAGGGATGACACTGCCTGCATTCAAAGTGTCTTCCCCGGCAGGTGATCCTTTCTGGAAATGTCCTCATAAAAACACTGCAGACATGCCCATCAGTCTCCTAGATAATTCTATCCAGTCTGGTTGAAAAATGAAGATTAGCAGGGCTGGAGAGATGAGTCTGTGGTTAAGAGCACCGATCCTCTTACAGAGGATCTGGATTAAATTTCCAGCATATGGTGGCTCACAACAAACTATAATTGTAGTCCCATGGGATCCATTCGTTTTCTGGTGTGCAAACAAAACATCCATACACATAGAATAAATATTTAAAAAAAGAAAAAAAGATTAACCATGACTTGAGTATTAGTTGTCTTTTAGTTGTTCATTTATTTGTTCTCTCTTGCAGGAAGGAACAACTTCTACTTATATAAGTAGAAGTATATTTTAAAACATGTTCAACTGTTGGAGACAAAACGGGCACCTTCCTCTCTCACTCTAGAGTCACGCTGTTACATTTAGCAATTAAAAATAAAGGTTGCTTAAAGCCTGACAAAGTGGTATATACCTTTAATCCCAGAACTTCGGAATCAGAGGCAGGCAGATCTCTGTGAGTTCAAGGCCAGCCTGATCTTCATGGTGAGTTCTAAGACAGCCAGAGCTATGTGGAAAGACTCTGTCTCAAAAAAAAAAAAAAACCTAAGTAAAGATATTTATATTTAAATTTCACATAAACAGTTTTTAGCATAAACATGTGTACTATATAATTTTAGATATACTAAAAAATTGTTGCTATCTAAAACTTATTCTTAGTTAAGAAACCTGCATTCTCCTATTTGATTATATGCCTTATGAAGACTCCAGCAGCACAAAAAGAGAGCTTAAAGC
The DNA here is from genome assembly GCF_000317375.1 of Microtus ochrogaster. NCBI lineage: Eukaryota > Metazoa > Chordata > Mammalia > Rodentia > Cricetidae > Microtus > Microtus ochrogaster. The sequence continues at coordinate 5,419,057 of NC_022020.1, forward strand.
CAAAGCTCACGGACAGTCTAGTTATGAAGACCAGGGAATGCTACAATGGCCCTAGGACCGTTTGTCCTGTGTGAGCCACGGTTACTGGAATGGATGCATCTGAGCAAAGGACTGCCTTGCAGACTAGTGTCTCCACGTTCTGTTTCCTTTATCTCCGCCCTCCTCCATGCTTCTCTTTTAATCATTCTAATCATACTCATTTTAGGCTGATTTTGCCCATTTATAAAGATTAAGGGGACAGTAAATTTCACACAGTTACACGTCCCCTGCCTACATCTTCAGAAACAGGACTAGGGAGGGAAAGGTAGACATAGGACCTGAGACCCTCTGGGAAAGGAGTGCCTGAGAGTCTCCCAAAGGACCGCCATACTGTGTGAGGAGCCTGCCTAGGAGAGCAGAGGCAGGGGCTTGGGGAATTCTCTGCTTCCGCAGCATTGCGCATGGTTATAACTTATGAGTGCTTACCATATATCCAAACCACCCACAGTTATCTATGTATTTAGACATTATAGAAGCCCCATGCTAACCTCATGGGACACTATTAGCAACTTTATTTTCATATAAGGAAAACAGAACCAAAAAGGGAAAGAAACTTCTTCCAAGTCAAAAATCATGCAAGATGTGTAGCAGAAATTTGAGTTTGGATTTCCTCCAGAGTACAGGTTCTTCACTCTCAATTAATTTTCATCAATACTGTGAAACACTGTAAATTTAAAATACTTTACAAATTATGATACCTAATCTGATATGCTGTAGATTTTACTAGAAAAGCCAGAAGAAATATTTTTTAGACATTATCACCATGAAAAGTGAGAAACATGTGAGGGAGATCCAGACACAAGACAAATCATACAAGTATGCACGATTATTATGTATCAATTACGGAATTTCAGGACATACTTAATGTGTAAGTTTAAGATATAATCCTCCACTTTTCTGTTTTTCCTAATGATTCAGCATTTCAACAGTACTTCCAGACTCAGTTCTTCATTTGCATATAGAGAGCATATCAGATATGATGGGGTTTATGCCAATAAATCAATTGAAACCTGAAAATATCATAAGTTAAAAATTAATTTAGAGCTAGGCAGTGATGGCACATGCTTTAATCCCAGCATTCAGAGGCAGAGGCAGACAGATCTCTGTGAATTCAAGGCCAGCCTGGTCTACAAAGTGAGTTCCAGAACAGCCAGGGCAACACAGAGAAATCCTGTCTCGAAAACAAAAACAAAATGCATTTGGGTTGGAAGGCAGCTCAATCAGTAAACGGCTTACAAGGCCCAGAACCTCCTTTAAAAGTGGGTGGGGAGCATGGTGGCACAAGCTGGTAACCCACAGCTGGGGGGACAGAAGAGCATGCATGCTTTGGTTCTCGGACCAACCAGCCAGCCTGGTCTACTTGGCAAGCTCTAAGCTAGTGAGGGACCCTGTTTCCAACAGTAGGGGTACGTGTAAACTTCAAAACAGCACCCTAGGTTTTCTTCTGGTTTCTACCCACACATCAGTGCACACACACACACGTGGATTCTACCCACACATGCGGCCGTGCACACACACACGTGGATTCTACCCGCACATGCGGCTGTGCACACACACACGTGGATTCTACCCGCACATGCGGCTGTGCACACACACACGTGGATTCTACCCGCACATGCGGCTGTGCACACACACACGTGGATTCTACCCACACACGTCAGTGCACACACACATGTGGATTCTACCCGCACATGCGGGCTGTGCACACACAAACGCAGATTCAACCCACACACGCGGCCATGCACACACGCATGCGAATCCATTGAATATATTTTACCTTCTAAATAACACAGCTCACTATTCAGGCCAGTTTTTATATCTGCATGATATTGAGTAGAGAAAGAAAAATTGAAAATGTGAAGTATGGTTTCTACTAAATTCATATCACTTTTACACCATCATAAAGCTGAAGAATCTTAATCAAGTAAATTCTGGACTGTCTGCACAGCTTCTGAGTGAGGGGAGAACACACTACTTGCCAGGCAGCAGAATCAGCACCTGTTAGGCAGAGTCCTCCTTCCTGACATCTTCGCCGCAGGCTCTGCAGATGAAAGGGTACCCTAACTACACTCAGATGACTTCTAAAAATAGCTAACAGCACAAAACCCAACTCCACTTTTCCATCAGGTTCTGCTCCTTGTTCTCTTGGAGAGGGCCGCTGCTACAGAGGAGGAAGAAGAGTAACTCCGGCTGTGGAGCACTCCTGCCGGTGACCTGAGTAGCATGTGATGAATCTCCTCAGCTTAGTCTCGAAGGCTCCTTCAACACAAGAGGCTCACTTTAGGCTGCGACTCGGTGTTTGTATTCTCTGAGCACATCCACACGGCCTGGACCACAGACATGGGCTGTGATGTTGAGATGATGAAGAGTTGCCTCTGAAGATTGATGAATCACAGGAAACACACAAACCAAGCAGGAAAAACGTGCCTTGAACTTTTCCACGTAGTTCACCTACTGCAACTAGGGTGGTTCATTTTCCATGAATAGGGCACCCAAGGAGAATAGCTAATAACAGACTGATCCAGAACTGAGAAAGAATAGCATGGCATCTTGCCCCAGTCATGAATAGATGACATAACAAAGAGGGAGGAAAAAGAAACAAGGAACCCAGGAGTAATGGGGAGCCCAGGGCTCAGCAGCCAGGCGTCTGGTAAGCAGCTAGTGTGGGAACTTTTCTCTGCCTCCGAGGCACACATTGTTGTTCAACAATGGCAAGGTGACTGAAGGTGCAAAATCTCCATTTCAAAGGAGAGACCAGCAGAGGTGTTCTGCTCCTTTCCCCTCTGGGAACTCCTAGAAAGTGCCAGTCAGTTGGCATCATTCTTAAAGACATGAAAAATAATAATAAATATGCACCCAACCCTGCCTTCATAATGGGCAGGGGAAGGGGGATGGAGCCTTCAAGGTGCTGCATGGGAAACTTTAATCTTGATTAAGACCTCACACGACTGCAGTTGGGTTCAACCAATTTCAACCAGCTCAGCAACCAATTTCAAAAGCAACCTCATCTCCCTGATCCCGTGTCCTCACCTATAAAACTAGGTTATATTGAGGGACTGATGGATCTCTTCACTCAACAGTGCCGACCCGCTCGGCTACATACGTACATGTCTCATGGCTCTCACTCTGTGGTAGATATGGTAGATGATAAAGAAACCTAGTGAACATATGCCCTGTGGCAATACGGGCTATAAGGAAAGGCCCCCTAAAGAGAAGGGAAGGGCTTGAAGCTGGCTCTGCAGTGCCAGGGAGGGCTGCTCAGAGAGAACTCCAGGCATGACTGAGCAGCAGTCTGGCTTACATCTGAAAACATCCATTAGACCTGGCTGCTGCTTCCCAGGAGTGTGCAGGGCCCTTGCAGCCCAGCAAAAGGAAGACGGCAGCAAGACTAGACTGAGAAGAAGCCAGCCAGAAGCAAGACTGGGGAAAGTTGTCCCAACCAGAAGGAGCACATGGCTGCGCAGTAGAAAGCTAGTTGGCACGTTCAGAGTACATCGAGAAAACAATGTAAGATGAGAGAAAGGTGGGAGGGAGATACTCGGAAAGCAGCAGGAGAAATGGGTTAAAGTTACAGAGATTTGAAGTTTATGGTGATACAAAATATTAAAGGGAATTTATTGAACAAAGAGGTAAATCAAATCCTACTACAACATCATTGTGACTGATAAAAATATATCACTCACTTACACAGTAATAAATTAGCAAGCATTGCTCTCCTCCCACCTTCAAAGCCAGCATTGGGGACTAAGACAGCATCCGTCCTAGGAAGCTGTAGCGCTGGCCCAGCAGACAAGTGACAGTGACCTGGAAAGTTAACAGAAACAGAAGTGATGAAAATGAATTTGTGTACAGATTTGTTTTATATGTGGAGCAAAAAGGATTTTTGATGAATTATAATGGGGATAGGAAAAGAAATAATGACTGTTAAGTCTCCCCCTCTCCCCTCTCACTCTCCCTCCACCCGTTCTTCTTCATCCCTCTCTTCCCTTTCTCTCTCCCCCCTTAAAAACTAGCGGGCTTCTAATTTTGTTCAGATATCACCTCAAGTGATGCCTCCTTCCACAGCCCTGGTTTACAGCACTAAGTTAACTTTGTTATCTTTGTGCATTCCCAGACACCAGGAAGAGCACAGCTGGGTTCCGAGTCAAGGCTGGGGGATGCTAAGTTGAAGACATCCACTCGACACCAAAGAGTAAGCAAAAATGCTGTTGTGAGGTTCACCTTA
>NC_022020.1:5423906-5424249 GCF_000317375.1 Microtus ochrogaster
GAGATGGACTTTGAGATTTCCAAAGCCCCATGCTAGGCTCACTCTCAAGAGATAGATATAGACAGATAGACAGATAGACAGTAGATAGATAGATAGATAGATAGATAGATAGATAGATAGATAGATAGATGATACATAGATAGATGGTAGATAGATGGTAGATAGACAGACAGACAGACAGACAGACAGACAGACAGATAGATAGATAGATAGATAGATGATAGATAGATAATAGATAGATGGTAGGTAGGTAGATAGATGATAGATAGATAGATAGATAGATAGATAGATAGATAGATAGATAGATAGATAGATGATAGATAGATAGATAATAGATGATAGA
>NC_022020.1:5424679-5438352 GCF_000317375.1 Microtus ochrogaster
CTGCCAGTGAATTAGGTTGTAAAGCTCTCAGTTACTGCTCCAGCACCAGACTTGTCTACTTCCTGCCATGATGACCATGGACTAACCCTCTAAATCTATGAGCAAGTCCCAGTTAAATGCTTTCTTTTCTAAGAGTTGCCTTGGCCATGGTGTCTCTTCACGCCAACAAAACAGTGACTGAGACAGTGGATTAAAGAGAACACTGAAGGCTAAAGACTGGAAAATGGGTTTGGGCAACTCTATCAAGTGTGATGACAAAGAGGAATAGAAAATCAGCAACAATCACTATCAAGAGGGGACAGTTTTCTGTTGTGCTTTGTTTATTTAAATAAAACTGCAATTAAAAAGCAACCATAAGAAAATCCCTTCTTGGCATTCTTATAAACATTTGAATGAGGATTGGTATAAAATTATGTTGAGGAATGATAATTTTGCTAAAAATTAAAATGAAATTTAGAGTAAAGAATTTTTAAATTCCTTATGAAGTGTGTATTATTCATTGTGACAAAAGTAACATCTGTGATTCTCTATAAAATATCTGAACAAGCAAAAGAGGATATAAGTGAGGTGAATAAAATGATACTGACAAAATATAGTTGTTGAAGTTACATGGTAGGCATAAAGAGCCATTGTACTTATATTTTGTGTGTATGAACGCTTCTTACAGACCACCAGTTACATGTGTACCTGCTTCCATAGTGACTCGGGCATCCCACCTCTCCCTGCCAGGATGGAATAAAATGAAGATGATGGGAAGTCATTCAGTAAAGTGACATGCCTTCTCTTGCCATCAGAGTGTCAGTAAAGGTTAAAAAAAAAAAAGCATCCCCTCAAGTATGCATGGAAGTTGAACGGAAAACTAGACTGACTTTTGCCTCCCTTTGGTAGTAACAAGGTCAAGTCCCTTCCCATGTTAACATGGAAACAGAGGAGGACTAATGAAAACAGAAGCTTAAATGAGATCCTAGACTCATGACATCATATCCTAAATGTCTTTATAGAAACAAAAACTGCTAACTATACAAAGGAAACCTCCACTTGGATGAGAAAAGACAACTGATAGAGGTCATAGATGTTGGAATTATCTGATATGAATTCTAAAATAATTACTATAAAAATCTTTCAGAGAATGATTATGAACACATTTCAAATAAACAAAGGAAAGTCTCAAATTGTATGTACAAACAGTGGTTTACAGAAATAAATTTGCAAAACAAAAAAATGTGAAGTGTGTTGCACATTTTGAGCTGGGTGACCGAGTCAGAAGGCTTGAGTCCTGGTGCACAGCTGCCTTGGTGCATCACTATCCTGGATATTTTAACGTATCACAACTTCCCCAGAAGTTAGGCAACCCCAAAGCCTATTACATCACTGGCAATTCTCCCAGTCCACCCCTCAAAGGAAGGATTAGGGAATTTCAAAATGTCACTGAGGTAGGAATGTTTGATCCCACAACGTGCTAGCTCCTCAGAGATCTCAACTTCACCCTGAAGTTGCAATACCCTTCCCCCTTTTAGGATTTGCAAACTTAAAAATATTTATTATTAATATATTCCCAGCAAGTCAGTTGGAACACACTCAGAAATGGAAATTGTGACCATTTCCAGTCACTCGGGGAAGTGTTTCCTATCGCTACTCCATCCATCAAAAAAAGGTAGAGCTGGGTGTGGTGGGAGCAAGCCTAGAATCCTGACTTTTGGGAGGTGGAGGCAGGATGGTCAGGAGTTCAAGGTCATTCCCAGCTTCATAACAACTGTGGGGCCAGCCTAGACTGCATGATGCCCTATTACTGCTCTTGGGATGGGGGTGGGGGGCAGACCTGGAAGCTCTATAGCCCTTTAAGCTGATCTGTAGGGACCTTGCCTGTGGTCAGTGACCAGATACAGCCTTCAGGAACAGGCTAGCCCTATGACTGCCACCATGGAAGCCTTTCAGCTGGAATCACGTGAAGATGGCGGTACTCAGCCACAACCAAGGCAAAGCCCTCTCAAGTTCATATGCTGCTCCTTCCAGCCTCTGACAGAGGTCACATACTCCAGACAGTTGCTCCACATATGACCCTTGAGTCATTTCTGGTCTTTGGATAGTAGAGGAAAGAAGGCCTCAGGAACTGCAGTCAGTTCCTACAGTCAGATTCTCAGGACAAAACTGCCAGATCCAAGAGGAAATGTTTTATAAACATGATAAGCATTGGTAGCTGCCCTCATGAGGTAGCAGTCAAACTAAGTATGAGTTTGTCCACTTTGGGGGACAGAGACATGTAATTGTCTTAACTAAGCATGAAAGACCCACTTTGGGGGACAGAGAAATATAATTGTCTTAACTAAGTATGAGGAAACCACTTTGGGGGACAGAGACATGTAATTGGAAAACTGTTTCTGATCAGAAAAAAAAAATTTAAGTAAAATGATAAACAGTTTGGAAATAGGAGCATAATGATACAGATGCATCCAAAATAAATTAATTGTTGTTTGGCAGTAAGAGTTGATAGTAAAGAACAGCGTACACAGGAACTAGTCTTAAAGGATTTATAATGTATTAATATTTATCCACAACGACAGTCCTGTCTCTTTGCTTTCTATGAAAGCTTAGAAAAATGTAGTTAACGAAAGTGACCTTGCATCTATAGACAGCTGATACATCCACACCTTTTCTTTTATAACTAAGGACTAAGTGCACAGGACCTTGCTCGTGCTAGGCATATGCTGTGCACTGAGATACACCCAACCCTAGGTTCTTTTCCCTCTGTTTTTAGACATAGGGTCTTACTAAATTGGTCAGTGTTGAGCTTCGGTCTTCCTGCCTCAGTTTCCAGCGTAGTTAAGATTACAGCTCCTATTTCTTTCTAGCAAACTAAAAACTTATGTCTGGGTACTATTTTGTATCCCAATTTTTTTAATATATATGTTTTCCTCATGGCATTATTCTTTTCAAAACATTTGTGGTGATTCTGTAATAATTTCATATTTTCATTAAAAAGTGCACATAATTTTATCATGGCCACTCCCATTCTTTATCCCCCACACTCCTCTGGATTCTTTGTTGCCTCTTATTTTCACATCATATATATAGCATATATATTCACAAATAACATATATATACACAAATGACTGAGTTTAATTAGGAAGTTGGATTGCATGGGTGTGTGAGGTTATTTACTGGATCATGGCATATTAGTGGCTATACCAATAAAGAAAATGATTCTCCTCTTCCAACAGTCAGTAACTATCAATATAGATCCTCAGCAAGAGACTGGACCTCCTAAGACCCTCCCCATCCATCCTAGGATGCTGGTGGGCTGTCTTGTACAGGTTCTATGCAGCTAGCCACAGGTGCTGTGAGTTGGTGAGTATTAGCATCCCTGTGGTGTCAATGATAGTTTGTGGTACACTTCCCAGGCTTGTATTCTAAATGCTTGGTCCTCAGTGCTATGTTCTCATTGTGATTGTATGTTTCTGAGTCACAGTGCGTGTGGTCAAACAACAACTTCTCTCCTTCCAACTTGAATGTGGAGGCACTATGTGCTATGGTGTGGGAGAGAGTAGGCTATCTTCCACTTCCCTTTGAAGTCACCTCTAACCACTGGGACACCTCGCCTGCGCCCAGTGCTGTTTTTGAGGAATATAAGCCTTGAGGAGTTGGGGCTTGGACAGAGGAAGCAGACGCCTTTGACGGTTCTATCACCCTGGTTCAGGTCATGGTCTTTACTTCCTGGTCTGGGCTGTGTTAACAGTTGCCATCCCCCATCCCCACCCACACAGGCAGAACCATTCCCACCACTGAGTCTTCCCAGAAGTGAAGAATTAGAACCTCTCAAATCATGAACCAAAGCTAACCTAAGTCTCTTCTGTCACAGTAATAAAGAAAAGAACTAACATGAAGTCCAAGTCTATGAATTTGTAAAATGGATTATTAGGGGACTTCCAGCTTCCCAGCCCATGAATAGCATCCACTGATCTTTGACAAAGGAGAAAAGGCAACAGAGTGAACAGGATGACTTCAACTAATGATTCTTTCATAAATGAATGTCTACATGGAAAAATAAAAAAAATAATTCTGGACACAAACTTTACAACCACCTCAAAAATATATCACAGTCATAATGTAAAGTTTAAAACTAAAAAATTCTTAGAAAAACATATTTATATGACAGTATTTTGGATATAGCCTTTTAATTGTGACTTTTTAAAATGCAAAAGTTGCCGGGCGATGGTGGCGCACGCCTTTAATCCCAGCACTCGGGAGGCAGAAGCAGGCGGATCTCTGTGAGTTCGAGACCAGCCTGGTCTACAGAGCTAGTTCCAGGACAGGCTCCAAAGCCACAGAGAAACCCTGTCTCGAAAAACCAAAAAAAAAATAAAATAAAATAAAATGCAAAAATCCATGAAATACAGAGTTGAGAAGAATTCCCCTACAAAGACAGGTTTTGTTTTGCCTAAGACATAGTTGAGAAGAGAAACAACAGACTGATGGGTGCTGCAAAAATTTAGATATGAAGAATTGTTATTCAGAGTATAATAAGAGCTCTCAAAACAAAACAAAAAAATACTAAGAAGGAATAAAAAGCCAGCAAGATGGCTTTGTGTGTGAAAGTGGACCTGAGTTCTAGATCCTAAAAGTTATGCTCAGGCTTCCGCATGACAGCTGGCAACATGGCAGGCATGTGTCTATGTACACACCTACACACCACACACACACACACACACACACACACACACACATGCATGTGCACTCACACACACAAAAAATACATCCTCTCAATAAGAAGGAATAAAGATCATCAAAAGAAAAGATACAAAGACATTAACAAACGTTTCACCCATAAAAGGCATAATAAATAAACATATTGAATCACATCATAATTCACGCAGGAAATTTACATTAAAACAAGATACCATTATTAGCCTATTAAAATGGCTATGATCCAGAACATGAAACACGGCAAGGCCACGATGGAAGACAGTTTGGCAGTGTGTCACAAAACTAAACATATCCTTATCATGCTATCAATCAAATGTCCCTTAATGTTTACTCAAAAGAGTTAAAAATATTTCCATAGCTCCCCCCTCAGAAAGCTACACTGGCCTGTTTTTCTCCCTTTCCACCAGTCTCTCCTTCTCCAACCTATCATAGCTCCATAGGTGTTCCTTTGGAAAGGGTCAGCTGACTCACTGAAAACTTCATCTCGTATTGTTTGGGGGATATTTCTATTTTAAGGCTATATTTGACAGACTTCCTAATATTGAACTTCGGGACTATGAAATGACTTGAGAGTTACTTGATGGAGTAAACCATGTCTGGTATATAAATAACACTGATGTTTGAGCATACACCTCACATACTCACTCAGCACAATCTACCCTCCTTTCCCTCTCCGCACAGTGGAAGGCTTGGGTGTCCAGGAACTGCTCAGATTTTTTGCCTTAAAAAAGAGTGTCCTGCACACTCAGTATACTAATAAGCTCTCCCTCGAGGGTGCTTTAGTTGTTCATTCTGTAGCTGCTGGCCCCTGGTACATAAACACTCACACTCACTAGATGGACGATGTGCAGGATAGTCAGCTGATGCTGTCTATGGTGCTCAGCTTTCCCAGTAGAAATCAGTTTATGTACAACCATGGTATGAGCATGGTACCCTTTAACTCTAAAGTGTCTTTGTAGTTCTAATGATTAAACAGAGGGTGCTCCAGCTGGGGAGAATCCTTAACATGTGTGGACAGTAATTTCCCATGATTCAGCTGTACCCTGGAGTTAAATATCATGACTCAAGTATAAAGGGACAGACTGACAAAAGTTAGTTGTGGTTTTGTCTTGTTGACCGTGTCCTTTGCTTTACAGAAGCTTTTCAGTTTCAGGAGGTCCCATTTATTAATTGTGTCTCTCAGTGTCTGTGCTGCTGGGGTTATATTTAGGAAGTGGTCTCCTGTGTCAATGTGTTTAAGTGTACTTCCCACTTTCTCTTCTATACGGTTTGGTGTGGCTGGCTTTATGTTGAGGTCTTTGATCCATTTGGACTTGAGTTTCGGCATAGTGATAGATATGGGTCTATTTTCATTCTTCTACATGTTGATATCCAGTTATGCCAGCACCACTAACCCCACATCAAACAGAGGTCTGATCTCCAAAATATACAAAGAAGTCAAGAAATTGATCAACAAAAGATCACATAATCCACTAAAAAAAAAATGGAGTACAGACCTAAGCAGAGAACTCTCAACAGAGGAATCTAAAATGGCTAAAAGACACTTAAGGAAATGTTCAACATCCTTAGTCATCAGAGAAAGGCAAATCAAAACAACCCTGAGATTCCATCTTACACCTGTAAGAATGGCCAAGATCAAAAACACTGATGTCAACTTATGCTGGAGAGGTTGTGGGGAAAATGGAACACTTCTGCATTGCTGGTGGGAATGCAAGATAGTACAACCCCTTTGGATGTCAGTATGGCGATTTCTCAGAAAATTAGGAAACGGCCTTCCTCAAAACCCAGTAACACCACTTTGGATATATATCCAAAGGATGCTCAATCTTGCCACAAGGACCTGTACTCAACTATGTTCATAGCAGCTTTGTTTGTCATAGCCAGAAACTGGAAACAATCTAAATGCCCCTCGACCAAAGAATGGATAAGGAAAATGTGGTACATTTACACAATGGAGTACTACACAGCAGAAAAAAATAATGACATCTTGAATTTTGCAGGCAAATGGATGGAACTAGAAAACATCATTTTGAGTAAGGTAAGCCAGACACAGAAAGACAATTATCACATGTACTCACTCATAGGTGGTTTTTAAACATAAAGCAAAGAAAGCCAGCCTACAAACCACAATCCTAGAGAACTTAGACAACTAGGACCCTAAGAGAGACTTACAAAGATATAATCTGTATGGGAAGTAGAAAAAGACAAGATCTCCTGAGTAAATTGGGAGCATGGGGACCTTGGGAGAGGGTTGAAGGGGGGAGGCAGGGAGGGGAACAGAAAATTTAGAGCGCAATAAAAATCAATTAGAAAAACTGAAAAAAGTCAGTTTTCAATTAGGAAATGCATTTAATAGTTTGAATGAATATAACACATTTTACTGAGAGATGATGATGATGATGGACTAACTCTCTGAAACTGTAAGCAAGTCCCCAATTAAATGCTGTAGTTTAAAGGTTTAAATGCCTTGGTTAAGTTGTCTCTTCGCAGCAGCAGAACAGTAACTAAGATATCTATCTATAAAAACTAATGAATAAAGCAAGCAGTGTCATCCAGTGTCTTCAGGGCTCTAGTGTGATGCTACTGTGTAGAGGAGGAACTGCAGTCCCTCTAAACCATAATAAAGATGACAATGAAGAGAAGATGTTGCCTTATATCCCCATGGAGCTGCCAACATGCCCCATGTGTATCCTCATCTGCACAGCATTCCTGATTGATGTTTGGTCCAGCTGCTGCATTAGGAACCAGACTTGTGCGTTCAGATTAGCTTGGTAGGGGCACGGGCTGAAAGTGCCTGTAACAATCTTCGCCATCACTATTGGAAGAGGGAGACCAACTGTAGTAATATGAGCGGCAGGGCTGCTTCCCCAGCACCCCAGCCACCTGGCTAGCTTATGCCCAAAAATAATTACACGGACACTGTATTCTTTTAATCACTGCTTGGCCTCTTCTAGGCTAACACTAGCACCTGGACTCGCCCATCTCTAATAATGTGCTGTAGCCCACAAGGTGGCTTACCAGGGAGATTCTAGCCTACATCCATCCTGGGTCGGAGCTTCATCGCGTGTGCCTCAGAGAGCAGAGCTATCCCCGCGTCCACCCAGGAGCCAGGAGCATGGTGTCTCTCTGAGGCGTCTGCCCCCGAGAGGAGAGCTGTCAAGTCTGAGCTCACTTCCTCTTCCTCCCAGCATTCTGTTCTGTTTACTCCTCCCACCTATGTTTTAACCTATGAGGGCCAGCCAAGCAGTTTCTTTATTTCTTAACCAATGAAATCAACAGATTGATATATGACACTCCCACATCAACCAACTTGCACCATAAGGGTCCTCGTACATTCTCACTGACTAAAATTATGTAGAGAAATCCCTGGTAGTTCTTTATACAGACAATTGAAGAGGTTAAGTAGTCTACACTCTAACTACCACCTACATGATCATTTTTTGTGTGTGAGATTGGTGGGGGGAGACTATTTTTATTCTTGCTTTCTCAAAATGCCTCTGGTTCTGTGTTCCTTAAGTCACAACACAAGCCCACTGTGTACACAGAATCTATCTAGACCCTTCAAACCATGGACTGTGAAATAATAGTTGAAGATCTGTTACATTTGTTTATGCTATGGAAGATTTGTTTAATGATGCAAAGACATGTTGCATTCTTTTATGTTACATTTGTTTAACTGTGAAGCTGTGTTACTTTGCCTGCCTAAAACACCTGATTGGTCTAATAAAGAGTTGAACAGCCAATAGCTGGACAAAGAAAGGATAGGAGGGACTGGAAAGCAGAAGGAACAAATGGGAAGAGAAATCTGAGAGGAGATGAAGGAATGAGAAAAGGAGGAGAGAAGGACATTAGGGGCCAGCTACCCAGCAAGTCACGGAGTAAGAAGTAAGAGATGTTCACTGGAGTGTGGGGAGTGGGAATCCTTTACTCTTTTACAGAATAAAGGATTACAGAATAAATACAAAATAAAGTATACAGAATAGAGACAGGTAAAAGCCCAGATGCAAAAGATAGACAGGATAATTTAAGAAAAACTAGCAAGAAACAAGCCAAGCTAAGGCCAGGCATTCACAAGTAAAAATAAGACTCCATGTGATTTGTTTGGGAGCTGAGTAGTGGGTCCCCAGAGAGTAAAGATTAAAACAACAGGACACTCAGTCGATGGGTAGAGGACCGCCAGCAGCGACATCCTGAAGTTCAGGTCATCTGTTTCACAAGCTGCGGGCCTCTCGTCTCTCAGTTCTCTATTTTCTGTCAGTGAATCTGTACACAGTAAGCTAGCAAGCAGAGTAAAATCCAGATTCCAGGGGCAACAACTTTAGGATGCTAACAGAAAACCAGCTTCTGGAATGGAAAAGATTAAAGCCATGTGCACCAGATTTAGACAAGCCCGCCAGTGATCAGTTTTTACCAGTAAATTCCCTGGCTAAACGGTAGGTAAAAGAGTAAAGGACTCCCACTCTCCACACTCCAGTGAACATATGTCACTTCCTAAAACTCACATTGTAAGGACCAGTACAGGAGTTCCTGAAAAAAACTCAAAGTAGATCTACTCATGATCTAGCTAACCTATTTTTTACTATATGTGGAAAAGAAATTAAATTAACATATCAAAGAAAATCCATGTCTATTGTAGCACCATTTGTAATAGTTAAAATATGAAATCAACCTAGGTTTCCATCAATAGATGAATAAATTCAAACATACACCCACATAAATATATACATATATAAACACCACAAAAAATAATGAAATGCTGTTATTTAACGCAAAATACATGCAATTACAGGACATTATCTTGAGTGAAATGGGCCAGCCACAGAAAGACGGCTATTCATTCTCATTCACATGGAAAGCTACAAAGAAAACTGATGTGAGTGTTGAATAGTGTGTCCTGGGGGGGGGGGCAAAGGGAATCTGTGAATTGGGACGAACACAAGTTTGTCTGAAGACTGAAAACTGATGCAAAGCCTTGCTTATTAGACACAGAACTGGTCTCAGTCTTCATGTGCTGATCCCTCTCTCTCCCTCATTCATGGCACTTCAAGGTGAAAGGTGATAACAAATAGGACAGAAATCTCTCTGATCCCGGAAGACCTGGAAGCCAAGTGCACATATCTGGTTATATATGCAGTGCATATATGCTGTAGAGACTACGCAGAGAAAGATTCGAGTTTTTGAGATTGTGTTGGAGATCAGTGCTAGAGCTGAGAAACCCTACCAAAAAAATCCTGTTTTGATTCCTTACAGAGAAGAGCCCAGGAATACACCCACAGGACAGAGCTAAAGCAACCTTTCGGTGCAGCACTTGGGTGAGTTCAGTGCCCTGTACTGAGCCCTGGGGTTTCACATGCTTCTACTGTGAGCTCCCATAAAACCCACAGGGAGCTTCCAAATAGGAAGAGACCTAGACAGAAGGTACTAACGAGAAACATAAATCAATTTCTAAACTGCTTCCTTGTTCCTTCCCAAGTGATCCAACAGAAATAGCAGAATTCTGGGAGGTAAAGCAGCAGCTTTGAGTAAGAAGGCTGCTGAGGGGGTACATGCCACAGGGTCTCAACACAAAGCAAATAGCCCGGATTGGGCAACAACAAGACTCACAGAGGCTGCAGAATCTTATAGTAGAATGTCACCAAATCAATGTCAGTTTGTGACACTTCCATCTTTCCATCAGTGATAGCACTTGTTTCCTACCTTGAACACAACCAACACTTTTAAATAAACCATTAGCACCTGATCAAAATAATTCACAGCCAGATAGAAAACCTTCAATGCATGTTCAGTACTTTCTAGCAAAGCTGATCTCTCTGACCAATGATTTTGCCAAGTAAAACTCTTGAAGTGATAACTTGAACTCAAGAATTATATTTATTTTTATACCCTTCCTGATGACTGGAGATAGTATTCACAATATAAAAATCTCTAAATTATTGTCAGGACTTCACAATATTCTCTTTTTGTAAATCAAAAGTATCCTTTACCATTTGGGAACTCAAAACATTGTTGTTTACACAGTTGGGTACAGACAATTGGGAGATTCAGTGGCTCATTAATTTCATTTTGCATTAATTTCAAGAGCAACTAAAAAATAACTGAACAAATTGGCAGGTACCTATAATCCTAGAACTTAAGAGGCTAAAACAAAATACTCTCTATTCAAAATAAGGTTTGTTCTGTCTCAAACATACCCAAGAACTCAGAATACAGATGGGTAGTAGAGCCCTTAAATTCTAGCACATACTTAGCATTCACATGCCCTCACTCCCATGACCAGCATCTTACACACACAAATAATAATGTTTGTGATATTTTATGAGACTGTTACACAGTATCTCATATTTAAAGTGTAATAGAAGTATGTTTGCTGCCACCAAGAAATGGTGAATACCTTTTGCCCAAAGTAGTACATTTTTTTTAATTTTTATTGCTTTATAAATAATACCATTCAAAATTTCCACTTCCTCCCCTTCTCCCATTTCCCTCCCACTCCTCAGTTTGGGCTTTCCAGATCATTTAGAGTCTTACAAGAGTGATTCTTTTGTCCAATAAAAGCAAAACATAGGCAGAAGTGATGTGGGAGTGATTTCTTATTAATAAAGAAACTGCCTAGGCCCATTTCATAGGCCAACCCTTAGGTAGGCAGAGAAAACAGAACAGGATGCTGGGAGAAAGAAGTTCAGTCAGGGAGTCGCCATGATTGTCCCACTCCAGACAGATGCAGGTTAAGATCTTTCCTGGTAAGCCAGCTCATGGGCTATAAAGATTAATAGAAATAGGTTAGATTAATATGTAAGAGCTAGCCAATAAGAGTCTGGAACTAATGGGGCCAGGCAGTGTTTAAAAGAATACAGTTTCCATGTAATTATTTCTGGTATAAAGCTAGCCGTGCAGGCGGCCGGGTGCGGGGGACGCAGCTCCGCTGCTCCTATTTCAACACAGAAGGACCTCCCACATCAAGAAAGACACTCAAAGAGTTGATAACTGAGGTATATGATGAATTTAACACTCTGCTTCAACAGTAAGAGGTAGAATAAGTAGACGTGGCCGATGATATGGCTCAGGAGTTAAGAGCACTTTCTGCTCTTCCACAGGGCCTGAGTTCAGTTCCCAGGACCTATGCTAATCCAACTCACAACTGCCTGCTAACTTTATTTTCAGTGACCTGACTTCATCTTTTGGCATCTGAGGGCACCAGCACATATGTGATACACACACACACACACACACACGAATAAAATAAAATTAACATTTTCTTTAAATCAACACAAAATTATTTCTCATTTTATATCCATCATTTTATGATTTAGTCACCCAGAATAAGCATCTTTCAAAAGTTCATTTCCGAGCTGGAGAGGTGGCTCAGTGGCTCAGTGGTTTTGAGCACTAGCTCTTCCAGATAACTCAGGTTCTCAACACCCACATGGCCATGGCAGCTCACCCCTGTTTGTAACTCCAGTTCCAGGGAACCTGATACCATTTTCATTCTCTGGGGTCACTTTATGCATGTGGTTCACAGACACATGTGAAGACAAAATTTATGCATAATAAATAAGGAAAATTGTGAAGGCTCCTCTTTTTTCATCTGCCACCCAGTTAAAGAGTCACAGGGGAGGAAATGAATGAAAGTGTTACATAGCCTTACTTTATGTTTCCCTGGACATCTGGAGCACGGTGCTTCTCTCTTTCCTCTAAAGACAACTCTAAAGAAAACCGAAGCCAGGTGGTGGTGGCACACGCCTTTAATCCCAGCACTCGGGAGGCAGAGGCAGGCAGATCTCTGTGAGTTCGAGGCCAGCCTGGTCTACAAGTGCCAGGACAGGCTACAAAGCTACAGAGAAACCCTGTCTCAAAAAAATAGAGAAAACTGATTGCTATGCCTCCTGTGTGGTGGTCCAGTTTAAAAAGAAAGACTCAGACTTGATTCTGACTGAGCATCCTGGCCTCTGTCATTGGATTGTCATAATCCTAGATCCAAAAGATGTAGGCTAGATGGAGGATGGCCTCTTGATTTGTATACTATCACAGGTCTCTCTACGGTGGTCCATATGAAACAAGAATAAATAAATCTTTGTAAATTATATAAAAATACCTGCCATTCTTATACATGCTCATTGCAGATAAAAGGTCCAGCTGTACATAGATGATTGGGGTAGGGGATAAAGTCAGCACTAGTTGGGTGGGATAGGCTGTGATGGGGGAGCAAGTAGTAACCCCAGAAAAGACCTGACTCCTGACACCACCTTCCTGCAACCAAACAGCTGCAAGAAACAGCATAGAAGAGGAAATGTTTATTTGGGGTGATGGTTTGAGTCTATCATGATAGGGAATTACAACAGAATGTTGGAGGCTATGGTGGGAACGTGGAAGGGCTTGAGAGGTGGGCTGGGAAAGCCCTCTGATGCTTTAGGAAGAGCTAGGGGTGATTACAGTGGGAGTTTGGATGATTAGCATGTTAACAGGAATGCAGACAGTAAATACTGCACTGTAGGGCAAAGAAACACAAAGAGACATGCTCTTCCAACTTCAAATTGAAGAATCCTTACTCCATCGCTTTATAGAATCAATGTCAAAACTGATGCTATCATTCTTCATTAAAGATTCCAAATAGTTTTGCAAAGTAGGTCTAAAATGTATTTAAAATTACTTGGCCTCCTTTTAATTCAGTAACTCCATGTTCTAATGCTCTGTCTCAAGTTCTCACAGTTTCATATATTTTTCATGTTAACCTTCTATTTCTTCATCCGTTTCTTAAACTCGATACACTCCAGAGTCACCTAGGAAGAGGGTCTCAGTGAGGGACTGTCTAGACCAGGTTGGTCTGTGGGTGTGTCTGCTGGGGGGCGGGGTCTGTCTAGACCAGGTTGGTCTGTGGGCATGTCTGCTGGGGGGCGGGGTCTGCCTAGACCAAGTTGGTCTGTGGGCATGTCTGCTGGGGGTAGGGGACTGTCCAGACCAGGTTGGTCTGTGGG